>NW_023270389.1:19619626-19717973 GCF_011800145.1 Mirounga leonina
TGGGAGGATGGGTTAGCCTGGTGGTGGGTATTGAGGAGGGCACATTCTGCATGGAGCACTGGGTGTTATGCACAAACAATGAATCATGGAACACTTCATCTAAAGCTAATGATGTAATGTATGGGGATTAACATAAGAATAATAAAAAAAAAAGCTTCACTGTTACTTTTATTTTGGTTTGTTGTCTTAACCCACAACACAGAGCAGCTCTGCTCTTTCCAGGGCAGCTCTTCATACACAGCACATATTTACAATTAATCATGGCACTCCTTCAAGTGTGCTTTGGATAAGGAAACAGCATGGGCAAAAGCAGGAATACTTCTTGAATAGTGGAATAGCAGCAATGTTAGAATGTTACCTTGCTTCAAGTGTTTTTTTTTTTTTTTCGTTTTTATAAAATGATGTAACTGCATATTGAAAAACTGTCACAATTTCACAAATAACTAAGGAAATATAAAGTGGAGTCCAATATGAACTGACTCACCAATATATTAGATAATGCAGTAATATAGAATACACATTCAAAGTGTTATAATTTGCATTGTTTTAGTTGCTGTGAAATTTAGATTTAAGGAGAATATGCTTTAAAAGATAATTTTGAGAAATTAAAAAATGGTGTGGATATCAATATTTAAGGAACATGAGTTTAAACATTCATTACAGAACTGATTATTAGATACCCACTTTGTTTCTTTGCTATACTTTTCCTTGTTTTTTTTTTTTTATTATCTTCACTTTTTACTTTATATACCAGTAGTGATTTATCATCTCATTTATTCAAGGTTGCTAGTAACCGTTATTTTAAAATGAAATAGAAAAGTGTTGAGGTTGCTTGTTTTTAATAAGAAACATTTCTATTCATCCAGTTTGAGAAAATCATAGTTATGTGTAAAATATTGATTTGTTGCTAAATTATTTTAAAAATGTCGTTTCATGCTTAGATATAATAGCTTTCATTAGCATATACTTTATGCTGTAGCATACAACTTTAATATCCCGGGCAAATTATATGTTGACAAAATTGGCCGAGTTTCCTATTTGAAAAAATGAGCCACCGTATGTTGTTTTCAAAAGTCATTACCTTTTAGATGGGCTCCTTCCTTAAATGCATTGACATTAATCTCAGGGCACAATATGTGGTAAAGCACATGGTTAAGCATTAGCTTTCTATTCAGGAAAAAAAACAAACAAACAAACAAAAAAAAAACAAGCCTACATTTCCCAGAGATCCATGTCATGTACAGTTTATGTTGGACCATCAGATAGAAGTAAAATGATGGCAAATGAATGGAAAGGAAGTAACCATAGAACCAACATTTTGTTTTTACTCTTAAATTTAAGCAAGGTCATGGTGAGTTATGGGACTGGTGGCCATCCTTGGGGACAATGATTGTGGCACATTTCCCATATCAGAAATCAAATAAAAATGCCCAGAGCTATCTTAGCAGAGAAAAGTCAGCTGTGATTGTAAGACTTCAGATAATGCATTTAAAAAATGGGGGATGGGAACCAGGGAGATGATTACAGGATTGCATGAAGGTAATGAAGATATTTCTAACTTTTTCTAGATATACGGGTATGTGTGTGTGCATGCACACGCGTGCACTTGTGCATGCATGCAAGTGTGTAAAACTAAACTAGACTCTTTTTCTGAATGACTGTCTCTCTCTCAACTTTCTTCCCAGGTACTACTACTACTATTGGCTTTGGTTGTGCAATCTCCTCCATACCACTTTCCAGCTTATCATCTTAATTCAGAGAACTCCAGGAAAATCTGGAGATTTCAGGAGGAAAGAAAGGAAGGTGTTAATTTTACTCTTACTCTGCCTCAGCATCTACTGATTGTTTTTCTAAGGAAGCTATTCCAAGTGACGTTGGTATAAGGCAAATGTCCTTACAACTATAAGACAAACAAATCTACAGCTTTGTTGAGGTTTCATAAGGTCTGCTTGCCATATTAGAACACCCAGTGTTCTCAGAATGTAAGATCAGCTACACTTAACTTCAGCCAAGTGCATTTATGCTTCTATGTTCTGGCACCTTGACACAACCAAGTTGGTTTTCATTCATCAAACATTGCAGCACAGCACTCTAACTAGGCAACTGCTCCTCATTTCTGCCCAAATCTCTTTATCATGGAATTGGGTTCCTTTCAAAAAGTTTATCATGTTGAAAAGGGCCTGCAATGCAAAAACAATGCCATTTATCAGCTTAGGCAAGGGGACTGCTAGAAAATGATAAATCTTCCATACTTGGCTGTAGTTTATCACCAATTTATTTTAACTTCCCCTTGTACTTACTGGATACATTTGTATGACAAGTAAACTTTAAATGCCTCATGCCCCTTTTCCCTGATGAATGTGCTTCATAATGTAGATGTGCATTTATAAAGTTGTCTCCTACCACACAGTATATACAAGAAAGACAAACTGTAAGAATTATAAAATGTTTTAAAAACACATGATCTTAAAGATAATTCAGTCCAACCATATAATATATAAATAACATCACAAAGTTCTTGATGCTCAAATAAGCAACATAAGATCACGGAGCCAATTCATGAGAGAGCCAGGAACAGAACCCAGAAAAAGTTACTTTCCATTATCTCACATGAATAAATTAATATACTATGATAATTACTTCATTAAAAGATGTTTGCTGAATCTTTACTTGGTATCATATCCTAGTTAGGCAATGAAGATATATATGGATAAGGAAAATATATTCATGTCCTATTGGGATTTTAAATGAGTGATACAGATGTTACTTAATTACCAAAAAAAAATTGTGAGAAGTACTTGAGGATGTGCAATGAGAAATAGGCAACTTAAACTGTTGGAAAATGTGGAGAAATGAACATTGGTGGCAGATGGTCAAGGAAAGATATTTGACATGAGACCTAAATGATGTTTTCTGAAATAAAAGTTCTAACTTCTGTGTTCTTGACGATCTCACACTAATGTTCTTGTTCTCTGCCTAATCTCAGATACTTTCTCCCACGATAATACTCCACTTATGTTTCAATTAGCTGAACATTTTACAAAACATTGAGTTCTAGAATCTCATTTTCTGACTGTGAACTCTCAGAGCTTCAGTTGACTTAGAGTGTCCTTTCTCTAACAATTCTTGGAAACCTCTGGGACCTCTCCCCAAACCCAAAAGGGCTAAATAAATGACAGGGATTAAGAAAGGTACTTGTCAGGGGCACCTAGGTGGCTCAGTCCGTTGAGCATCTGACTCGCGGTTTCAGCTCAGGTCATGATCTCATGGGTCATAAGATCAAGCACTGTATTGGGCTCCATGATCAGTGGGCAGTCTGCTTGAAGATTCTGTCCCTGCCCCACCCCAACAACACACCACTCACTCTTCACACATGCTCACTCTCTCTAGAATAGATAAATAGATCTTAAAAAAAAAGGCACTTGTGATGAGCACAAGGTGTTATATGTAAGTGTTGAATCACTACGTTCTATACCTGAAATATTACACTGTATGTTAATTAACTGGAATTTAAATAAACTTGGAAAAAATTATTTCAATTCTGTAATATCAAAAAAAAATGATTTTTTATCTCTATGGTCCTCCCTTCCAAAACTCATAAACACTAATTATGGAGAAAAAAATAGTAAGACAAATTTCAGTTGAGAGACATTCTAAAAATACCTGACTATGCCACCTCAAAACTGTCAGTCATTAAATACAATAATAAAGTCTGAGAAATTGTTGCAGCCAAGAGAAGCTTAAGAAGATATGACTATTAAATGTAACAAGGTGTCCTGAATGGGATCCTGGAACAAAAAGGGGACATTATGTAAAAACTCAGGAACTCTGAATAAAGTATGGACTTTCATTAATAATATTATATCAATATTGGCTAAATTAACAGTAACAAAAATATTACACTAACATAAGATATTAATAAAAAGGGAACCTGTATGGTGGTGGGGGTGGTATATGAAACTGTACTGTCTTCACAACTTTTCTGATTATCTAAAACTGTTCTAATAAATTCTGTACAAATCTGAATTTTCTTAAAAAAAGAATGGGTAAATATACTGTGGCAAATCTCACAAAGGACTATTGTACAAAGCAGTGAAAAAACAATGAACAAATGTCAGCTTCTTTCAACAAAATATGTGAATCCTACTCAAAAAATTCATAGAAGACTACTTTTTACAAAGTGTGCCAATAACTAAAAGCCAAATATGTATTTTAGACATATGTAAAAAGAAATATAACAATAATTATCAAGATAATAATATTCCCCAATTTTGGGATAGTGTTTATATCAGATGTAACATTGCAAGCTAGTAATGTAAAAGAAGGAAAATACTTGCATGCAAGTGATTTTCAGTTTTCTTATGCTTAATTTTGTTGTCCATTTGTGGGTATCATTTAATAAACACACATACATTATATATATTAAAATAAAAGGGGTTAGGGACGCCTGGGTGGCTCAGTCGGTTAGGCGTCTGCCTTCGGCTCAGGTCGTGATCCCGGAGTCCTGGGATCGAGTCCCACATTGGGCTCCTTGCTCGGCGGGGAGCCTGCTTCTTCCTCTCCCACTCCCCCTGCTTGTGCTCTCTCTCTCTGACAAATAAATAAATAAAATCTTTAAAAATAAATAAATAAATAAAATAAAATAAAAGGGGTTATACATAGACCAATACTGATAGCATGCAACAAACAAGCATTATCATTAATCAGTTCTGTGCAAGAAGTCAACAGCATCAAAACTGAGTCACACCTAAATGGATATTTACAATATTTATCTCATACTCATTCTTTAGTTTCCCTTTAAATGGTGAGAGTAATACTGGTTCCATACATTTCTAGTGTTATAGTTATGCTCATTTTTATAGTTTCCGTGTATTGTGCCAGACCAAAAAAGGCAAAGAATATCAAAGGAAAAACTGCTTGAAAAAAATATCTTATATAACTGCATGAACTGAAATGTTAGAAAACATTAAATGTTAGTGGTATCGAGTAAAAATGCAGACAGTGTTTAGGCTTATCAGCGAGCTGTATTTGCAAACAGAAACCTACTCTGTTATAAAAAGATAACGTATAAAAAAATAACACTGTTCCTAGGAAGCTTCCAGAAGTACTGGTAGAGCTGGAGATCCAGGCTGCTCCATCAGATTCAAGTACATTTCAGTAGTGGATCTTGATTAAAAATCAGTGACACTCCCTCTAGGAATAGTCTCTCACTGTGACAGTTGGCCTCCGAAAACCAGATGTCACTGAAAGTTGCATCTCTAGGAGGGATTCAGTGCAGTGCTTTCTTCTTTCTTTATCCTGTATCTCCAGCTTCTATACTGCAGCTCTGGGTAATTTTACTTGGTTTGTGGAACTCAGTTTGCCTGCATGGGCGCAAATACACTGAGGCTGGGAAACAATTTCTAGCTTCTGTTTTAGGAATACACAAACATTCACGTGAAGAAAAATGCCTCAAAACAGTTTTTACAAGAGCCTTGCAAAACAACAAAGGTACACACCCATTAGAATGTCTCAGGCAAAGTTTGTTTTCTTTGTGATTGTTTACCTAAATACTGGCAACTCATAGCTGAAGACAGCTAAACTGTGGTATCTGTGTATTTGTATATGTAATCTAGATGATATCAGATTATTAAATAAATTCAATGGAATAGGACCAAGAAATATCCATTCCAATTTCATGCCATTAGATACTATATCATATGTTAAGAGATTTATCCTACTGATACCAACTCTGAATGAAATACCATGGTAATGAAGAAGAATGATTTATAATGAGCTTATACAATTCAGTTCATAATTGATTCCTGACAATAAGTCAAAGTTCAATGAAAGCTCAAAACAATTATGTTGCTCATAATAGAGTTCTCTACAGAATTGCTGCCTCTGAAGCTTCATTGCTTTTAGAATTTTGCTTGATAACCCTTGCAATTAATCAAGTAATTAAATGGTATGAAGCATTTTACATAAAAGCTAGTGTGTAAATATATCTAAGATTGGAGAAAAAAACAGCTATTCTCTTTTAAAAACAAGACAAAAAGCACTTATGGCTTGTTGCAGAGAATGCCAGGACACAGAAGGTCACATTTGGGTCTGTGTTTTGACTAAAACCAAAATCTAAGACAGATATGGTAATTTGGATCTTTTGGCAGGAAGGAAGCAAAAAAAAAAAAAAAAGAGAGAGAGAGAGAGAGAGAAATAACAGGCTGTATGGCTGAAGTGGTACTTTGTTAAAACAACTGCCTGAGATAACTTGGAAGACAAATCCAATTTCTCCGGGAATTTACATCTAAGTGAAGAGAAGGAAAACAATGTTATTGGTGTATGTTCCTTTGCTATTATTGCCTTTGTTGACAAGATAGTTATAAAAACAAAGTGGCCACTAACAGGAAGAAATAGAGAAGAATAGAAAGGTTCTAGAAATCTGGGAGCTTGGCAGTTGGAAAAATCAGGTGCTTCCAAATTCCAAAGAATAATTACACAGTTTAAAAAAGATTTTAAGTGACAAAAATCAAACAAGAGTTTTAACTGAACAAAAATTCTTTCAAAGTTTAATTTACATATTTTTAATCTAATGCTTTTAAATGTCTTAAGATAAATATGACTGAGAAGGAGGAGGAAAAATGGTGTGGGGAGAGGAAGGAAAGGAGAGGGCAGAGAAAGGGAAAGAGGCATAGTGTATAAAAGTCAATCAGAAATATGTAAGAAAAACTTTGGATTTCTTAACATAGCACATGGAACTAACCAAAATTCAATAAATAAGAAGCCTAGTAATATTCTGAGAGAATTATGGTCCCCAAGAAATCATAAAACAGGATAAAAAATTATATGATGATAATCTGAACTTCAAAATTAAAAACTTCATCTCTTTTATTTTTATTTTTTTTAAAGATTTTATTTATTTATTTGAGAGAGAGAATGAGATAGAGAGCATGAGAGGGGGGAGGGTCAGAGGGAGAAGCAGACTCCCTGCTGAGCAGGGAGCCCAATGCGGGACTCGATCCCGGGACTCCAGGATCATGACCTGAGCTGAAGGCAGTCGCTTAACCAACTGAGCCACTCAGGCGCCCCAATTTGATAGGTTTTTAAAATAAAATGAAATATACACTTAACATATGACCAAGTATCAACTCTTAAACATTCCTCCCTATGAAAACACATAAAGACCTCTACAAATATTCATAGGAATTTTACTCATTGTAGTCAAATTGGAATTTATATAAACCAATTTTGGTCTATTCACACTACTCAAAAGTTGCTGTAAATCAATTTGGGTCTATCCATACTACTCAGAAACAAAAAAACAAACTACTGATACAAATACTGATACAAGGATGAACATGAAAAACATACTGGAAGAATGAAGCCAGACATGAAAGATCACATTATATGACTCCATTTATAGTAAATTCTAGAAGTAACACAAAGTTTATCAGGGACTAACTATGGAAGGAGTGGGGGTGTGAGAATCTGGGCTACAAAACAAGTACAGGGAAATTTAGGAGGTGGTGGTAAAAAGACTATTCTATATCCTGAAGTATGGTGTTGGCCACATAGATATAACATTTGATAAAAACCATTCTCAAATCTTCGAAATTACTCAGGATGGAAGCATGCTATAATTACTTAGTAGCCCTGAGGCAAGGAAAATGTCTTAATCTCTTGAAACAAGGCCAAAGGGGATGATGGAAGAAGAGAATCTCTCAGGGAATACAATCAGGGACGAAGAAAAAAAAAAATAGAGTAATTCCTACAGAGATCAGAATCAAAGCCTACTCATGGAATTTCTGCTCCACCAAGGTAGGAGCCTTCACAGGTCAACAGTTTTGGTTAAGTGAGGAGGAGTTAAGATTGTGGAGAACAAGGAGGACCCTATGCTTGCCTTGTCCCTCGAAAGACAGCTAGATAAATATCAAATCATTCTGAACACCCAGGATATGGATCTGAGGACTGACAGAACAAACTGCACAACTAGAGGAAGAAAAGAGGCCACACTGTGGGGGGTAGGAAGTGCAGAGTTGTGATTTGGGAGAGAAAAGAACCACAAGTGCTGTGGAGAGGAGGGAGTCCTGATAAGAGAGAGAGAAGAGAAAAGAGCAGAGTGCAGGGCATTGCACAAGAAAAACACTTCCCCAAAACCACGGATGGAGAAAACAAGAGGGGCTGATTATCACAAGTTCTTATAAGCAGCAGAGCTCAGATTTTGAAGTTTTACAGGTCCAAGCCATGGCAAGATTGAGCCTGGCAGGCATAGAGGTGCTTTTATGGAGAAGGAGGGCCAAGGGTGGGGAGCAGCAACGTGGTGTGAGGACTCCATGGATTGTACTGGGAGAGACAGTTCCCCTTCTTGGAGTGCATTTGGGAGAGTTGGCATTGCCGCTCCAGGGACAAAAGAGCCAGCCTGCACCATTCTGCTGTCTCGTTCATTAGCATAGAAGCAGAAATACTTGCTGAGTGCAGCTAACCTGGATGCTGACTCTTTGCTGCACTTTTCCATAAACTCTATGCCCCTGCATGTTCCTGCAATTGCCCTTCCGGGACAAACCAGCACCAGCCACAACACAGTGAGAGCCTCCCCCCAGATAATCAGCATGGGTCCAGGACACACCAGGTCCCCTAAAATTTGGCGTTTTGAAACCCATCCAGTGCACCTGAGATAAGATGCAGGAGCACTGTGCTGCCGGTTGGGCAGACAGCCCCAACATAGACAGAGTGAAGGCAGGGGTCCGAGGGAAGCCTGGGACACAGGAGGAGAGACTGTTTGCTCTTCTGTGAGGGCTTCTTTTTTTTTTAAGATTTTTATTTATTTATTTGACAGAGATAGAGAGAGAGAGCACAAGTAGGCAGAGAGGCAGGCAGAGGGAGAAGGAGAAGCAAGCCTCCCGTGGAGGAGAACCCAATGCGGAGCTCGATCCCAGGACCCCGGGATCATGACCTGAGCCGAAGGCAGCCACTTAACCAACTAAGCCACCCAGGCGCCCCTGTGAGGGCTTCTTGAACAGCAGCAGGCACGAACTACCTTCTCCAGAGTCAAGAGAGCCAGCTGACGCCAGTTTTCCCCTTGACCATCAGCACTAATGGACTTCAGTGAGCAAAATACCCACAGTGGAGGCTTGAGCCACCTTTACTAAGCCCTACTCTCCTGCACTCTGCAGGTGCTTCTGAACTAGTGCAAGTGTGCCTGACAGAGTAGCAGCAAGCCTCTCCCCAAAGACCAGCACAAACCTACCCCCCACACATGCACCCAGTCTACTGACCATAGAGGGCTACAAAGCTTCAGTTCTAGGGGAAATAGGATCTAGTCTCTTTCAACAAGCAGACCAAAACACACCTAGTTAAAACTATGGTCCTACTCCACAGTGAAAAAGGTCCAAACACTGTCCACTGTGGGCAAAGAGAAACTCTGCAAAGGACTGATGTGAGAGAAAGAAGAGCCAAAACACAAAAGCAGAGTGCACCCAGGATATACCAGAAATACCTGAAGAGCCAGGCACTGGACACTATATGATCTCTTCTTAATATAGCCATTACTCTCAGGAGCAGGAAACATAACAGGCTTTCCTAACACACAAATGACATCTAGAAAAAAATGCCAAGGTGGAAGAATTCATCTCAAAAGAAAGAACAAGAAGAGATCATGGCCAGAGGTTTAATCAAAACACATATAAGTAATATGTATGAACCAGAATTTAAAATATCATAAGGATATTAGCTGGGCTTGAGAAAAGTGTAGAAGACACCAGGGTGTCCCTTAGTATAGAGATAAAAGACCTAAAAACTGGTCAAGCTGAAATGAAAAATGCTATAACTGAGATGCAAAACCAACTAGATTTAATGACCAAAAGGATGGAAAAATCAGAGGAATGAATAAGTGATATAGAAGATAAAATTATGGGAAATAATGAGGCTGAAAAGAAGAGGGAAAGAAAAATATTAGATCATGAATGTAGATTTCAGGAACTCAGCTAATTCCATAAAGCATATTAACATTCATACACAGGAGTCCCAGAAGAAGAAGAGAGGGAAAAAGGGGAAGAAGGTTTATTTGAGCAAGTTATAGCTGAAAACTTCCCTAATCTGAGGAAGGAAACAGAAGTCCAACTCTAGGAGGCATAGAGAACTCCTATCAAAATCAACAAAAGCAGACCAACACCAAGACATATTGTAGTATAATTTGCAAAATACAGAGATAAGGAAAGAAAATTGAAAGCAGTAAGGGAAAAGAAATCCCTAACCTACAAGGGAAGACAAATCAGGTTAACAGATTTCTCCACAAACACCTGGCAGGCAAGAAAACAGTGGCATGATATATTCAACATGCTAAATGGAAAAAAAAAATATGCAGCCAAGATTACTTTATCCAGCAATACTATCATTCAGAATAGAAGGAGAAATAGAGTTTCCAGACAAACAAAAACTAAAGGAGTCATGACAACTAAACCAGCCCTTCTTAAAGGGGACTCTTTGAATGGGAAAGAAGGACCAAAAGCAACAAACACAAGAAAGGAACAGAAAATCTCCAGAAACACTGACTTGACTTTGCAGGTAATACAATGACACTAAATTCATACCTATCAATAATCACTTTGAATGTAAATGGACTGACTAAATGTTCCAATCAAAAGACACAGGGCCTCAGAATGGATAAAAAAACAAGACGTATCTATATACTTCTTACAAGAGACTCATCTTAGACCTAAAGACACTTGCAGATTGAAAGTGAGGGGATGGAGAACCATTTATCATGCTATTGGACATCAAAAGAGGGAGTAGCCCTACCTATAGTAGACAAACTAGATTTTATAAAGACTGTAACAAGAGATGAAAAAAGGAACTATATCATAATAAAGGGGTCTTTCCAACAATATGATTGTAAATATGCCCCCAACCTGGGAGCACCCAAATACATAAATCAATTAATAACAAACATAAACTCATTGATAATAATACAATAATAGTAAGGGACGTTAACACCCCACTCACTGCAACAGACAGATTATCTAAGCAGAAAATCAAAAAGGACACAATGTTTTTGAATGACACACTGGACCAGATGCACTTAACAGATACATTCAGAATATTTCATCCTAAAGCAGCAGAATACACATTCTTTTTGAGTGCCCATGAAACATTCTCTAGGATAGATCACATACTGGGTCATAAATTAGGCCTCAACCAGTAAAAAAAAAAAGAAAGAAAAAGAAGATTGAGATCATACCATGCATATTTTTAGGCACAACACTATGAAACTTAAAGTCAACCACAAGAAAATAATCATTCACCACGATCAAGTGGGATTTATTCCTGGGCTGCAAGGGTGGTTCAATATTTACAAATCAATCAATGTGATACACCACATTAATAAAGAATAAGAACCATATGACCCTCTCAATAGATGTAGGAAAAACATTTGACAAAATACAGCATCCATTCTTGATAAAAACCCTCAATAAAACAGGGGTAGAGGGAACATACCTCAACATCATAAAGGCTATATACAAAAGCCCACAGCTAATTTCATCCTCAATGAGGAAAAACTGAGAGCTTGTCCTCTATGGTCAGGAACAAGCAGGGATGTCCACTCTCATCATTGTTATTTCACACAGTACTGGAAGACCTTGCCTCAGCAATCAGAAAACAAAAAGAAATAAAAGGCATCCAAATTGACAAGAAGTCAAACTTGCACTCTTCACAGACAGCTTGATTATCTATGTAGAAAACCTGAAAGACTTCACCAAAAAACTGCTAGAACTGATAAATTTGGTAAAGTCACAGGATACAAAAATCAATGTACAGAATTCTTTTGCATATCTACACATCAATAAGAAAGCAGGAGAAAGAGAAATTAAAAAATCCATCCCATTTATAATTGCAACAAGAACTATAACATACCCAGTAATAAACCTAACCAGAGAGGTAAAAGATGTGTATTCTGAAAACTATAGATCACTGATGAAAGAAGTTGAAGATGACACAAAGAAATGGAAAGGCATTCTATTCTCATGGGTTAGAAGAACAATTATTGCTAAAATTCCTATATTACCTAAAGCAATCTACAAATTTAATGCAATCCCTATCAAAATATCAATAGCATTTTTCACAGAGCTAGAACAATCCTAAAATTTGTATGGAACCACAAAAACCCTTACTACCAAACAGTCTTGAAAAAGAAATGCAAAGTTGGAGGCATCAGAATTCTGGACTTCAAACTATACTAAAAAGCTGTAGTCATCAAGACAGTATGGTACTGGCACAAAAACAGAGACATAGATCAATGGAACAGAATAGAAAACCCAGAAATAGACCCACAACTTTATGGTCAACTACTCTTCAACAAAGCAATTTGGAAAGAATATGCAATGGAAAACAGACATCTCTTCAACAAACGGTGTTGGGAAAACAGGACAGCAACATGCAGAAGAATGAAATTGGGTCTACTTTCTTACACTATACACAAAAATAAATCCAAAAATAGATGAAAGACCTAAGTCTGAGATAGGAAACCATCAAAATCCTAGAGGAGAAAGTAAGCAGCAACCTCTTAGACCTTGGCCACAGCAAATTCTTACTGGACACATTGCTGGAGGCAAGAGAAACAAAAGCAAAAATGAACTATTGGGACTTCATCAAGGTAAAAAGCTTCTGCACAATGAAGGAAACAATCAGCAAACTAAAAGACAACCTTTGGAATGGGAGAAGATATTTGCAAATGGCATATCTGAAAAGGGTTAGTATCCAAAATCTATAAAAGAAATTACTAACTCAACACCCAAAAAATGAATAATCCAGTTAAGAAATGGGAAGAAGATGTGTATAGACATTTTTCCAAAGATGACATATAAGCGGCTAACAGACACATGAAAAGATGCTTAACATCACTCTTCATCAGCAAAATGTAAATCAGAACTTCAGTGAGATATCAACTCATACCTGAATGGCTAAAATCAACAATACAAGAAACAACAGATCTTGGCGAGGATGTGGAGAAAAAGGAACCCTCTTGCACTCTTGGTGGGAATGCAAACTGGTGCAGCCACTCTGGAAATCAGTATGGAGATTCCTCAAAAAGTTAAAAATAGAATAACCATATGACCCATCAATTGCACTACTAGGTATTTACTCAAAGGACACTGAAATACTGATATGAAGGAGTACATGCACTCCAATGTTATAGCAGCATTATCAACAATAGCCAAATTATGGAAAGAGACCAAATGACCACTGACTGAATACACACACACACACACACACACGCACACTGGTATATTACTAAGCCATCAAAAAGAATGAAATCTTGCCATTTCCAATGATATGGATAAAGCTAGAGTGTATTATGCTAAGTGAAATAAGTCAGAGAAAGATAAATACCACATGATTTCACTCATATGTGCAATTTAAGAAACAAAACAGATGAACATAGGCGAAGGGGGGAAAGGAAAGAGAGGGGAGCAAACCATAAGAGACCCTTAACTATAGAGAACAAACAAGGTTGCTGGAGGGGAGGGGAGCAGGGGATGGGCTAAATGGTTGATGGGTATTAAGCAAGGCAGTTGTGATGAACATTGGGTGTTACATATAAGTGATCAATCACTGAATTCTCCTCCTGAAACCAATATTGCACTAAATGTTAACTAACTAGAATTTAAATAAAAACTTGAAACAAGAAAAAAAAATAGTTTTGGTTAAGTAACTCTTCTGGGTCTTCCATTCTTCCATTTTGGAATGTTACACTTTTGTTTACTCTGCGTGTGTGGTGTAAAAAGGGTTAGTGTCTGATAGAGATATCTTACTATTATTAGTTCTAAATGTTAGATCTATGCCTAATGCAGATGAGAACACAACAGCCAGAGCTTTTAGCCTTTGAGGAGAATTCAAGAACTGGGTGAGCCTTTGGTATGCCTCTTTTGAGGAGGAAGAGAATATACTTTGTGAAGAAGAGAACAAAGGAGTAACTAGTGAAAGAAGGGTAGTCTTGACCAAAAAGAAGAAAAGAAAAAATCATGTTCGTCATCCTCTATCTCCTTTTCCTTTCATTGGCATACAGCTAAAATATATTTCTCAGTCTACTTTTATTAAGTGGAGTCTTAACACTGGGTTCTGGCCAATGGAATGTTGGCAGAAGAGATATATGCAAATCTCAGGCCAACTTGAAAATGACCCATGCAATCTTCTATGAATTTTCTTGAATCCTGTCTGTTAATGGCAACCCCATGATGACCCTGAGAGTCACTTATTGAAGGAAATACCAAAAAGTGGAAAAGTAAATGTCCTTGATTGTATACAGCAGAGCTCTCCTAGTAGTCTGCAGTGGACCATGATATGGGTGAGAAATAAACTTTTATTTTGTTAGGCAGTGAAAAATTTTCTTTGGTACAGCACTTAGCATTATTCATTCTGACAATTTCAGTGTTAAATCAGACAGAATTATACCAGAAAATTTACAAAAAATATAAAATATTGTGATATTTGAAATCTACCATTCAAAATCCTTGAGAAACTGTGAGGACAAAATATATATATATTTTTTATCTTTCAAATAAATTGCATTACATGAAAGAATTTCCTGGAACTACTCAAAAAGCATTTGAAGTACAGTTAACCTTGGGTTGTAAAGCTGAGAAAGATAAGTATTGTTGAAAATCTGAATTACTGCAATTGCATTCACTAAATTCATCCTCTAAAATGTTGATCTCAGAATCTTTCCTTACTATGGCTCTATTAGGCAAACCCAGGTCCTCACATTGAAGAGGAAGTCTAGTTTTATTTCACTCAAAATTTTGAAGCAAAAAACATTTTAAGTAAGATTCAATCATAGCATAAGGAGTTCCTCTTCTGATTTTTGTTTTTCGTGTTTTTAAATTAATATTTTCAGTGTGTGGTTATTTGTTTTACTGCCAGAATGTTTTCTTAACCACAAGACCTTTCCTAACATCAAATTTTCTGAGGCAAAGATGGATAGAAGAGGCTTTTCAAGGTTGAACAGCCCAACAGAGGAGAAACTCTGCCTTGACACACTTGGATTAAAAAAAAATAGAAAATTTGTTTTAAAATAACTTACTCTTCACAAAGCATAATTTTCCAGTCAATCATGAAGACAGAGTGCTTCAACTATACTCCAAGAGTTAAAATAAAGCAGCATTAACAATTTATTACAAGTAAAAAATAACCTTAAGAATGGCAATGAAGCAGACAGACTTGAATAATGATAGACTATATACTATAGCTGTCTAGTAAAGAAACCATCTCTGACAGAGAATTTCACTCTGGGTCTTGAGAAAACATGGGTAGGTTTTCCTTAGGGAAACAGACTCATTCAAAGGATGAGCAGCATCTAAGGATCCAATAATTCATTCAAGTAAGACATAAATATAAATTATTTGTGAGCCTGGTTGGGAGTTACTATAGTTTCAGTCACACAGGTTCATTCAAGGGTAGCATTCACCCATTTGGTTGAGTCCCTGAAAAACAGAAATATAATGGCAGAGAACTTAAATTGGAAGCAAAATTTTTATCAGTACTGAATCAGTCACACAGTGAGTAGAACCATGGTCTCTGGTGAACAACTATGTTTATAAGGCACTCTACAAGCTCTGACATTTCCTCAGTGAGTAATTTTGATCACATTATTTAATATTTGTTTTTATCAACATTCTATATCCAAGTAAGAAGTAATGATAGTACTCATAGGAATTTGTGAAATTAAAAGAGTTAATACATGTAAATTTTTTTATAAAATGACTTCTATTAGATCATTTGCTCAAAATATAATTTATTTTTGTATTTGTCTCTTATTTGATGAATCCTTATTGAGCACCAATATTTTTAGGTGCTGGTCTACATGTTGGAGATGTAATAGTAATGACCCACATACAAATTTATGTTCTCATTCATATCATATTGTACTGGCAGAAAAAACAATAAGTAAAATATGTACCACATTAGAACTATGATAAATGCTACAGAATAAAATAAAGGAGCAAAGTTAGGACATGATGGAAGACACCAGAATTTCAAATAGAAGAGTGTATTACTTAGCTCAGGCTGCCCTAACATAATATCATAAACTAGGTAGCTTGAAGAACAGAAATTTATTTTCTCACAACTCTGAAGCTCCAAGTCCAGGATTAGGGTGCTGGAATGGTTGGATCGGGGGAAGGGCTGTCTTTCTGACTGTAGGTGGCCGCCTTCCTGTTGTGTCTTCACATGGTAGAGTGCACACACTGGTGTCCCTACCTGTACTTATTAAGGGCACCAGTACTATGAGATTGAGGCTCCATCTTTATGATTTCATTTAGCTTCAATCACCTCCTTAAAGGTCTTATCTTCAGCATAATCACAGAAGGATTAGTGCTTCAATATATCTAAAGAGACATAATCAGCCAATAGCAGGGAGTCTGGGTAGTCCTTTCTGAAGAGATAGCATTTCAGGGAATATCTGGAAGTACATAGCAGAATGACCAGGGGATTATGTGGGGAAGACTAATTCAAAGAAGAATAAACTACAAGAGCAAAGATTCTGAGTGAGGGGGTGCCTGGGTGGCTCAGTCGTTAAGCGTCTGCCTTTGGCTTGGGTCGTGATCCCAGGGTCCTGGGATTGAGTCCCACATCAGGCCGCCTGCTCGGCAGGAAACCTGCTTCTAAAGGCTGAACCATGAACCATCATGTATTATTGCAGTCTTTTCAAAATATTTTTTGGTATCCTATAATATTAGAATCCTCAAAAAATCTAAAGTCCCTAATTAACTTGTTGTAAAAGCACTTTATGTGAATCTAATTCAATCATTTAGAATTTTTGTTTTATGTTTAAACCACATTTAGGGGGAAAGTCAGCGCTTTATTTAGCTTATATATGACATAATAAATATATGTATATATATTTAATCACAAATTTTCTTTAAATCGTACAGGGTTCTTCCTGGTTATACTTCAGTATATATTACAGCCATGACTAAACTCCTAGATAGCAAGATATGAGGAAGAGTTGGCTGGAGATGTATCTCCACATTAATCACTAGAGCTGATTTGTCTGTGTATACAAGTGCCCTGTTCTTCTGTACTCCATGGAGGTACTTCCTCAACTAATGTGCTTTTTTGAGAAGTATTACCTTCCAGTCAGGAGTAGAATATCCTTCAATCAAGGATATTTGATTGCACTATCCATGCCTTGTTTCTATTTGCATTCTCCGCCAGTCTCAAAGAAATAAATATGTAGATCTTTAAATAACAAATGGGAATCTACTCTTAACCTAAATATAATGCTCAATCATCAGTCCTCATTAAACTTGAGTTATGAGCTGCATTGATGCAGCTGATCAGTCTCCTCTCTTGGGATTATTTTCTCCCCTTGTCTTTGAGGCTACAACATTCTGTTCAGAGTGAAGACTCAGTTCCCTCCTCTTTGTCTATTCTTCCAACATCTCATTTGCTACTTCCCCTCCAAAAAATTTTGACTGCTCCAAGGCTCAACCTTCGTACCTTTTCTCTTTTACTATTTATCGTCACTTTCTAAGTCAGTTCATTCAGTCTCAATACATTAAATGCCCTAAATATGCTGATGAATTAAATTTGTGTATCTAATCTGGACTCCTATGAAACACAGACTCATGTTCCAGTGCCTATATTACCACTTCAAAGTATACTCGGCATCTCAAATTTAAAATTGTCACAAGGAGATGAGGGGAGTAAAGAAGAACAGATTTTTGTTTTTGTTACAATTATTCAATTGCCATTAATGGAAATTCTTCCAGTTGCTCATGATTAAAATCTTGGGTTCATCTTTCCTTTTCATTTTTCGTTCAAACCTTACATCTAATCTACTGGCTAATGATGCTAGTTCTATCTTCAGGATGCATCCAAAGTAAGAAAAGTTATCATTTCATCCACTGCTACCTCTGTGCTCCTAGTTACCAGCATAGATCACTTGAATTGTTAAAATACCCACCTCTTGATCTTCCTACATTTGCTTTTTTATTTTTTTCTGCTTTGCTAATTTTTTTAATTTAATTTTATTATATTATGTTAATCACCATACATTACATCATTAGTTTTTGATGTAGTGTTCCATGATTCATTGTTTGTGTATAACACCCAGTGCTCCACGCAGAACGTGCTCTCTTTAATATCCATCACCAGGCTAACCCATCTCCCCACCCCCTCCCCTCTAGAACCCTCAGTTTGTTCTCTTTTCTACTCTTTGCTAGAGTTGTGAAAATACAAGTTAGATTGTGTCACTCCTCTACTCCCAAGTTTTCACCAGCTTCACAGTTCATGAATAGTAAAAGAAAAATTCTTAATAGCCTAATTATCTTAATTTTTTATGTTCTTTTCCCCTAAGACCTCATCTCCTTCCACTAAACCAGGCTCCCTCTAGGTTGCAGCTTTACTGGCTAGCTTCCATGCCCTTCCTCAGACATTCCAAGTACACTTCCACCTCAAAGCCTTGTCACTTGTTTTTCCCTTGAAAATACTAACATATTCTCCATCTTGCTCCCCTACTTAAAGTGTGTGCTCAAATACCCCTTCCTTATGAAATCTTTCCCAGGCCAAAATTGCCATCCCACAATACACTCTTTTATGTCTCTTTGACTTTTCTTAACACCCATCACTATCTAATGTAGTATATTTTTTGCTAATTTACCTTGTTTATTCTGTCTCCACCTACTAGAAAGTATTTTCCATTGGCATAAACATGCTTATCTCCTTTTTATTGTTCAATCACAACTGAAAATTCGTTAGAGCATAATACTTTAGCATATTTGCTGAAAGAAACCAAAAGATAACAATGTAAAGAAAAACATCTTTCCTAACCTTTTGGATTTTCATATATATTTATTCATTCAACAAGTATTTATTGAACTCCTACACTGTGATATAGTTCATTGTACAGATAAAGTAGTGTAGGAGCTGACAAAGCCCACATTCTTCAGGGGCTTACAATTCAGTCAGGGAAAAGGTAAAAAAAAAAAAAAAAAAAAAAGCCAGATAAAGAATTTTTAAAATATGTTCAAATGGTAGTAATTACTATAAAAAAAATCAAATAGAATGTTGTGTAAGAATGAGGCTGGGCTATCGGAAGCTGTGTTAGATAGCAGGGTAAGGAATAGCCTCTTTGCTACTTCAAGAAATACATTTAAATTGAGACTTAAAATATGTAAATGAGACAGCCAAGGAGAGATGTGTAAATGTCATTTCGTACCAAGGATAAAGCAAGAACAAAACAGAATTGCAGGATAGGGTAACATATGTCTAGGAACCAAAGGAATTGAGTGTGAAAAGACCTTCATGACCAAGGGGAAAGCAGTAAAGGGTTTAGGCAGGAAAGTGACAAACTTGGATATTTTAAAAGTTCATTCAGTATGTCTCTCGGAAAATGAATTGTAGTAGAACAGAAGTGGGAGCCAGAAGGTGACTAGGAGGCAACTCTTATTCAAGGCTATCGATGCTAGTTTGGGGGATTAAGGTGGTAGTAAAGAAAACTAAGAAAAATGTATAAATTTGAGATACATTTTAGAAATAGAGTCTATAGTACTTGGTGGTAGATTGTATGGGAATAAAGAAAGAAGGCAAATAAATAATAAATGTTCAGTTTTTAGGCTGGAGCAACTCTGAATTTTAGTATCCCCTTTGGGGAAAAATTCAAGAATTATGTTTAGTATACATCATGTTTGAAACATCTGTTAAACATCCTAGTGGAGATGTAAATGGGCAATTACAGACGTCTAGAACTAAGATGACTGTAGAACTGTACCTGCTGGAAAAATTTGCTACTCCATCCCCACTGGCTAGATCAGTGCCTTACACATAGCTGAAGAACAATAAATGTGTTGAATCAAAGACTATTCCTCGTTCTTTCAAATGTGCATGTGGAAAATCTTATCTTTGTTCATAATTCCTAATATTTAGACTTTTAGTGTTTTTTCTTTACTACTGGTAATAATATGTTTGAAATCTAAACCATTAGTTCTCAAATTATTTTCTCAAGTAACTGAAAACTATTTCTCTAAACATGATGAAATTATGCTAATGCAGGTCTAAACTGTTTTCAAAGCAGACCATTTGCAAGCTCCAAAACTACTTTAATTAATGCATATTCTAAAATTTTAATAATCAAATACCTTGTTTGAAACTCTTCTTTTGGAACAAATATTTAAATTTTTTCTTTGAGGTTCCTGGGGATTTTGCTAGAGGTTTTATTCTTAAATATGATAAAATCTTAGTATAAATGACAACAACACAACACAAAACTATTTTGTTTCAGGGTCTAAAATCCAATTATACTGAATTGTGAGAGTTGGAATAAAGTTAAAAAAAAAAAAAGTAAAAAGCACCAATATATCGTATAAGTGAAGCAATTTCCCTAGAGACAAAAATAACACATATCTTCCAACCTCATCTATCTTAGCATTCAGAGTACTGTGTACATGATTTTAAATAAAGCCAATATGCTCATCTTTCTTTTTCCACATGTGTTACTAAACCTTAAAGGACTTCATTAAATGTTCTTAAATGTATACAATAACTTCCGGCCCCCTCTTCAGATTAGGCACTTATTCAAAATTGTCAAATAAGCAAATAATTTCTCTGTTAAGATGCTATTTATTAGCTTGTGCTATAGTGGGCCATGTACTTTTAGATGTGCACATTTTGATATGGGTTTGTCTAACCACCACAAACAATATCATATAGTCCCATGATCAGAATGTCAAAGTGGGTCAAAAATCAAAGGAAATTGGAGAAAGACAATGGATATTATGAATACATATGTGCACTCTTGTTATGGATGTGTTTTTTATGCTGTACTGTTAGAAATAAAATACTATTGCATTGAAATATTTTAAGACTTCTAGACATTAACATGTTTGGAACTATTAATAGGCTAATTAAGTGGGAGAGGCAACCTCATATTATCCACTTTACCCAATTTGAACAAATAGACCAATCTGATATTATACTGTAGACAAAAACCCCCATTCTAATTTATGAGAAATATATTCCTGAATGTTAAAAAAATTAGAAAAAAAAACATGGATGTATATATTAGAAAGATAAATTTAAAACATCAAAATGCACAAGATATTAATCATTGTGTTTGTTTTGTTATATCCAAAAACAATTATCCATTTTTGTTTGCAGTAAATATCAAAATAAGTTTCAAAATCATCTTTAGGGTTTATTACTTCTCTCTCTAGCCTCCCCCTCTACATCCCTCTGTCCCTATACCCTGGTGCACAAGGGCCTTGCCCTCATAGAATGCCTTCTTCTTTTCCCTTCCTATTTCAATTCTATTTTTAGGGCAAGCAGAAGTTCACTTTGCTCTGTAATGCCTTTAAATTCCTTACTGACTTTCATTTCCTCAATCCTACAATACATTATTTTCTTCTTATATTTTTTTTTCCAGAAGAATCCTGGAATAAGAAGGAATTTAAAAGATTACTTAAAAATCATACATCAATTGCTATGTATATTCATTATCCCCTGTAACATCACTGATAAACATTTTACGTGATAATCATATGAATTTTGATTTACACCTTATTCTTTTAACGCGGTTTAAACACTTTTTCCCCCTTGTATAGATTCAAACTCTGCTTTCTAGTTGCTAAATTGTCATGTCTTCATTCTTCAGTACATGACTCTTGTTTATCAATTCCTAGATGGAAGGAACACTGTGTAATTAACCTGAATAGTGAATAGATTTTTGTTGACCTGTATTTCAAAGCATAGGTTCCAATTTTCTGCCCAATATACAAGTGATGTCTGACCAGCACATATAAGAACATATATACAATGTGCTTTGTGATGAACACCATACATTTACTTATGTGGACAACAAATACACTAGACTTTTTGGTAGACTCACCACACCATTAAATTGTATTGAACTTTTAGTCCACTTAAATCTCAAAATCTTCCTCATGGTTTGTGATATGGAGCCCTGCATCTCTCAATTTGAGATATTTTAGCATAGAGTTGCTATTTCCCCCTTTACACAGTGCCTGACAAACAGTAGAAACTCCATACTTTTATAGAATGACCTTAGAATGAAAGAATTTATCAAAGATTTTTTTTAATCTTAGAAATAAATGAAAATTCTTTAGAGATGTAACCTATGAAAATGTGGCATACAGCCTGTCTTGACTTTGGACTTTCTCATAACTTCTTTTCATCCACTGTACCCTAAACTTCATTTAAAAAATGAAAGCCAAATTATAGAAAGATAAATAAAACAAAAGTAATATTGCATGTACTCAGTAAAAGGAATATATAAAACATTTCCAATAAAAATCTTCAATAAAAAAACAAAGTTCCAGCCACAGAGAAATATCACCAGATCCTTAAGAGCTTAAACATATAAAAAATTAAAAACTCAGTTCTCTTTTAAGAACTTAGAAAGTTGGGCCTCAGGTAAAGATCTAGGTTAATAACCCTTGAAGGGGAATCTCAGAGAAAGCTGAGAAACATGTAATTTTCACAAAATATGGGGTCACACAAATCAGAGAGTCATCCGTGTTAGACTGTTGTCCAACTTCAAAAACATCTCTCTTGTGTTTACAAAACTGCACAAAATCCTTAAAGTTCTTAATTCCCTAACTAGTATTTCCCTAATTGATTTTTGTCTTTCTTTTTAAAGCTTAAGAGCTGTGTTTTATGAATTTTAATTTTAATACAGATCTAGCAGTAATGTAATTGCCAATCAGAGATCATCTCAGATCTTAACTTCTTCTGAAGTGTTTATTAACCCTCCAAATAATTGATTAACACTTCAATTTTTTTAAGCTATTGCTTTAAAAAAATGAATTTCTAAGCAAGTTAGCAACTTATTGGTGAGTGCTCCTACCAGAATAAAACACATATGCTGATTCACACATCTTGGGAATAGCAATTCAGTTACACAAGCACCTGACTCCATTATCATCCTGTCTTTATCCCAAAGAGATCGGGAAAAACTGTCAAATACCTTGCCAAAATCTGGATCAGTGTATCCATGTAATTCCCTGATTTACTTGTATAATAACTGTATTCAGAAAGTCTATAGCATCATAAGAAATGTTCACTGAAATTTCCTCCTTTTTTGGGAACTAGAGCCAATCTCTAAATTTGGGGGGGGGGGAGGGGAGACTGAGATATTGATAGCATAACAGAACTAAATGTGGCAAGAAGGAAAAAAAATTACTCATATCTGGCTCTCTGGTCCTTGGAGAATGGGTACCTTGGTCTTAAAAGTTTATCAATAAATAATCCAGATCAAAGATTGAGATGTTGTGGGGAATTATTCTATTTTAGCTTGAGGAGAAGTATTGCTAGGTGTATTCACTATGTAAGGTACCAATGCTTCAAGGTTTCTAAACCCACCTGAAATGTTCAAGAACCTGTGCGTATGGAAAATCTCCTGGATTTACATTAGATCCAATATTTTTTATGGCTACACTCTTGAGATTAAGAAAGTAAAAATCAAGAGTATCATGGGGGGATGCAAGTACTGAACATGGGTGCAAAATCATTCCTACATACTTCTTTTTCCATTCATTTATTCAAACACGCATTTAATAATATGCTTAAAAACCAGGGTCTCTTCATATCCTGTGGCTCAGATGAAAGATTTATGATAAGAGTTTGAAGGTTATAGTATCCTAATTTTATTCCTCCATGATGCTTTCAGTTATGATACCTTACTATTAAAGATTTGGTTCCCTACCAAATTAATTCCATTTACAGGACTTGATCTGGTCATCTTATTTTTCACTCTTTGTGACCTTATGAAAGAAGTGTCTTCTGTTTTTGAAAATAATTAAACTTACATGTAATCTATCACACTAGAACAGGTCCTTTGCCATTATTAAGACAATTAGTTACTAAATACAATTTTGGGTTTTTTTTGTTGTTTTTTTTTTTTCATCTTAGGAAAGTGTGAAGTGCAAGACAGTTGTTTTTAATTTTCTTTCCAGGGATAAGATCATTGGCAGTAAATGAGCAGCTCTAGGGAAAAATTAACTCATTCAAATCAATGCTGGGTTGTGAAACTTTTGTTCCCAAGTCAGAAATTAGGAACTGGAAAGGAAGTAAGTCTCCCTTCTTAAAGTATTTATTCTTGGGAGTGACCTATGGAGTGAGAAACTTTGAATTGTTGTCTTTCAATATGAAACTTTCCCTTGAAAAGGTCACCCAAATTAGTGGCTATTAATTTGAAGTAATTTCATAGTGGGTTAGTGACCTACTCTCAATAAATCTCTGAAATTTAGTTTCTAATCCTAAAAAGTTTGAGGTAAGAAAATATCAATTAACAAATTAGAAGTTTTTGAAATATCTGCTTCCAATTTACCATGACTTAACTGATACTAATCTGAAACCATGAGGTTGTATAATAGATGTTGACTTGGAATTCAGCAAATTTTAGAGGAGGAACAGAGTACAGTAAACTGTTATGAATAAGTCAGTAAAGGTCAATTCCAAATATCAGTTTTAAGGATCTTAGAGTCTGTGTCAAGTTCTATTCCCCCCACCTTTTTTTGTGAAAATCAGTAAGTCATTGTTGGTGATTTAAATTGTGTGTGGGTATGTATAAATATATAAAATATTTCAATCCTAGACATAGGCTTACATATTCAATTACTCAGAATTATGTGTACATTTTAATTTCTATCACAAAAAATATTTGGACTAATAAAAATAATTTTATAAAATAATACTGAAATGTTTTTTAAGAATCAAACATTCTCCTATAAATCATTGTGTTCTGGATTGAAAAGTCTAAGTTTCTGGAGCTAGCATGTTTCTACCGTTTTGGTTAGGTCAGTGAGATTAAAGAAATTAAATGTTTTAAAATATTCTTCTAGTTTGGGTGTTTGGGTTATAATTTAAGTTAGGATTAGATTTCACACCTGCCATTAGGGTAAAAAAAAAAATAAAGTATTCTCAGACACAAAATAAGAAATTTTGTTTCAATAAAAGTCCTGATTTTCTATCAAATTTATATTCTATCTCAGGACACAGATACTCATTTAAAAATTACCTGCAAAATGATGAGGCTAACCAGAAAATGCTAGAATTTGACTCTATATAAAAGCCCTGTTTGGGTGTTCCAACCACTGTGTGGCAGGGTCTGGACATGGAATAGGCAAATCCAACTGCAAGGGAGAGTCCAGTAGATGGGGGAAATCATCCTGGACTCTGAGTCTGGAAATCACAGTGACCACTGATACATAAGTAGTTGTCAGGAAGGTCTAGAAATAATTAACTAGGATTCCCAATAGCCAAAAAATCAGAGCCAAGAAATAAGAAACCTAGGCATAGCAAAATATAAAGAAACAGACCCATATTAGGCATCAGAAATGTCTATCCTGAAAACTCAAGGACTGAACATAGAAAAATTTCAAAAACAACATTTCTCTCACACCATTTACTAAGTAATACACCAATCAGATCTGAATAATTAAATTCAACTATTAAAGTGTCTGTTTCAAGCTAGTCATCTGTGCTCTAAGAAACACTGGATGACCAGGAATAACCCAACAAAGACTTCAGACCCACAGGAACCTGTGCACTAAGATGATAATCAGAAAAGGCATTCAGGCATCAAGGAATAAAACTGGAAGAGAAATACGGGATAAATTCTGGCCTTTGGAATAAAGCAGAAGTCTCTCTCTGGAAGGACTGAAGGGCAGATCAAGTTAACAGCAGAACTATCCTGGGTAGCGGACTAGGAAAACTGATCCTTGGTAAAGGCAAGATTGTTTTCAAATCCAGTAATCAGATTGAGTTTGGAGGGTGTGGACGAATCACATGACCACAGCCTTCAGAACAAAAGGTCTAGGGAGGTAGGAAACCAGATGGATTATGAAATTTAAAGTGGATTTTAGTATATATTTTCCTAGCATACATTTTTGGCTCATTAAGAACTGAAGTTTTTGATAGATTTTAACTATATACACATCCAATATCCCTGTATATCTTCCAGTTTTTGATGTTAACCTGCAGAGGAAGAGAAGCTTTTCTTAAAGGGATTTCCATCTTCATTCAAAGGGTGCCTCTAAATCCACATAGAATATAATTCCACCGGGGCCCCTGGGTGGCTCAGTTGTTAAGCATCTGCCTTCGGCTCAGGTCATGATTCCAGGGTCCTGGAATCGAGCCCCGCATTGGGCTCCCTGCTCAGCGGGAAGCCTGCTTCTCCCTCTCCCACTCCCCTTGCTTGTGTTCCCTCTCTCGCTGTGTCTCTCTCTCAAATAAAGAAATAAAATCTTTAAAAAAAAAAAAAAAAAGAATATAATTCCACCGGGGCGCCTGGGTGGCTCAGTTGGTTAAGCGACTGCCTTCGGCTCAGGTCATGATCCTGGAGTCCCGGGATCGGGTCCCGCATCGGGCTCCCTGCTCGGCGAGGGGTCTGCTTCTCACTCTGACCCTCTTCCCTCTCATGTGCTCTCTGTCTCTCTCATTCTCTCTGTCTCAAATAAATAAATAAAATCTTTAAAAAAAAAAAAAGACTATAATTCCACTTATCCCTTATTTCGGTATTTCTGTGCTTCAGTATGCAAACTGGATTGAACATGGAGGATGAGTAAAGAAAACAAAGATAAAAAGGCATTGTAGGGGCACTTGGTGGCTCAGTAGGTTAAGCTTCTGACTCTTGATTTCTGCTTGGGTCATGAATTCAGGGTCCTGAGATTGAGCATCGCATGGGGCTGCATGCTCAGTGGGGAGTCTGCTTAAGATTTTCTCTCTTTCCCCCTCTGACCCCACACCCCACTCATGCTTGCTCTCTCTAAAATAAATAAATCTTTTTAAAAAGGCATTATAAATGCCCATTTTCTCCACAAATTTAAGTTGGAACTACAAGAATATTTAATTATACTGCCTGCTTGCTGCAAAAGCACATCAATTAAGTTTACTGCAATGGTTATTGATTGCATGTCTATTATAAGGGCATTCTGAAATAACTGAGGAAAAGGCAAAGACAGACATTTCCCCTAATGCCATTTTGCATATATCTAGAAGAGAATTTTGATGTATTAATCTTTATCATAACAAAAATTATAAATGCTATAATAGGATGAAACAGGTACACAGAGGAGAGGAATCAGCAAACTTTATCCCATTGGTCTTTTACTTATGACGAATAATATTTCAATTATGTTAGATAGAGAAAACAAACTATGTAAAGAAAATAAGCACTGTCAGTAAATACACAAGAAGGCAGTTTAAATCAATCATGATTAATGTGGTTATCTGTGTTGGAGAGATCAATAAATAACAGGAGGTGTAACTTTGGAAGTATTTAGAGACCTTAGAGCTTGAATGTCCTGTTAGTGTAAGAGAATTGGACAAAGAAAATACTTGAAAAGATAATAGCTAAAAAAGGTTTTGAGAACCGCTGACATACAATTCATAGACCCATGAAGCTCTAATGATCTCTAGCAGGGTAGAAAACCACCACCAAAAACTATGGTAAAAACTTCTAGAATAGTCATAGTGAAACTGTCCTACAGCAAAAGAAAAAAAATCTTAAAATCACCTAGAGGAAAATCAGATTATCTTCAAAGGAGAGTTAATTAGTCTAACAATAAATTCTCTATCTCAACAATAAAAAGAAAGTAGAATACCCTCAATATGCTAAAAGAAACTAGGTAGGAACCCAGAATTCTATTACTTGTGAAAGTGTCTTTAAGGCACCATTATAAAAGAAATAAACTGAAAGCAATTTCATCAACAGATTACGCTAAAAGAAAATTAAAAAGCATATACTTTAAGTTGAAAGGAATTGATCCAGTATAGTAAATTAAGATAAAAAATAAGATTCAAGAATTTAGAAGATAATAAATATGAAACAAATACACATTGACTATAAAGAGTAATAATGTCTACTGATGTTAAAATTAGATATATGACAACAATAATATAATTTCAAACAGTATGTGGAGTTAAAATTTTCAAAGGCAATTGCATATTCTTGAGAGGATATAAAGAGGATGGACTCTGGTAGATTATCTATAATTTTTATGGTAACTTGAGAACAGAGAACATATAACTCATCAGTTGGTATCCTATTCCTCCAGGAATCAACACTTCTTTTCATACTAGTAGTTTCTTATTTAAATCTCCACCTGAGTCTTTCTCTGGCTAAAGAACCTTACTCATCAACAATAAATAGGACAATCAATAAATAAACTAGTTTTTTTTTACTTTTGGGTGATAAAACCCATTTTTCTACAGCATTTCAAAGAGGCTAGTTCCACTAGAACTAAGACCCATTAGCTCTCAGGACTATCTTGTTCAGCAGTAACTCACCTATGTTGACTTTCTTCTTTTCCTGTGTCATTTTTCCACAATCTACTGGTTTTCCTATATAACCTCTCATATAAAATATTAATTCATCTTACTCTCAGGGAATGATTCTAAAAGAACCCAATCTATAAAAAATTTAATCAAGGGAAAAATAGAATAAGAAATACTCAAACGTCAAGGGGTGACAGGGTAATAGTAAAAAAAGAACACAGACTTGATACAAAGAAGAATGTAATAACATGGTATATTTTACTCAAATATATTGATTAAACATATTTGATGGAAATTGACTGAATATTCCAATCTGAAGAAATGTTACTGACAAATAGACAAATCAATCAGTAGGTATATAGAAAATTTAAAGAACACTATTTTTTCCTTTTGTTTGCCTTTTATTTTATTTTATTATGTTATGTTAATCACCATACATTACATCATTAGTTTTTGATGTAGTGTTCCATGATTCATTGTTTGCGTGTAACACCCAGTGCACCATTCAGTACATGCCCTCTTTAATACCCAACACCAGGCTAACCCATCCCCCCACCCCCCTCCCCTCTAGAATCCTCAGTTTGTTTCTCAAAGTCCATAGTCTCTCATGGTTCGTCTGCCCCTTCGATTCCCCCCCTTCACTATTAACCAATATATGCTAATTAACATTTATGGAAAACTATGCTCTCAACAGATGATAGGCCATATGTTGGGCCATAAAATAAGTCTTGATCGATTTCAAAGGATTTAAAAACTTGAGTATATTCTGTGACACAAATACAATCAATTAGAAATAAAAATGAGATTCTAGGAAAATTTCAAATATTTGGAATGGAAAAAACATATTTAAGTAACCTATGGCTCAAAGATGAGTTAGTGAAAGGAATTAGAAAATATTTTGAAAAGAATAATGAAAACATAATACACCAGTTACTTTAGATGCTTACATAATAAAAGATTTAAAAGAATGACCAACACAAAAGACCACATATCATATTATTCCATTTATGTGACATATCCAAATCAGGCAAATCTGTAGAGATTGCAAGTAGATTAGTGCTTGCTTGGGGCTGGAGTGGATGGATGACTGGGTAGAGGGTGCAGCTGAAGTATAAGAGGTTTCTTTCTGAGGTGATGAAACGATCTCAAATTGTCCTGATAGACAAATATATATGTGAATATTTTTAACCCTTGTTTTTTTTTTTCTTTAAAAAGGATGGATTGCACAGTGTGTGAATTTTATTCTCAATAAAGATATAATTTAAAAGAATGACCAAAATACCTAATTTAAGAAGCTAAGGGGGTGGGAGGAAATTAAATATAAGAAGCAATGGGATAATAAAAAGGGAGAATAATAAAAATAAATCCATAAAGAAATGTTACAAACCCAAAAGTTGTTTAAAATTGATAAATGAAACAGGAGAGAGATAGAGAACATTAATTACAAACATTGGGAGTGGATATTTCTACAAATTCTACAAATGTTGAAGGTATAATGAAGGAATATTAAGAACTTCATGCCAACAAAACAGGCAATTTAGATGAATGAAATAAGCAAACCCTTTAAAAAATATAGTTTACCAAATATGACATTGAATTAAGTAGAAAATACAAATAGCACTCTTAAATACCTAATTAAAATCATTTCCAAGAAGAAAACTAGAAGTTCAGATGGCTTCATTGGTAAATATGTAGGTAAGAAATAGTACCAATGTTTAAAAATTCTCACAGAGGAATTCCTATAAGAAAAAACACTTTCTGGGTGCCTGGGTGGCTCAGTTGGTTAAGCGACTGCCTTCGGCTCAGGTCATGATCCTGGAGTCCCTGGATCGAGTCCCACATCAGGCTCCCTGCTCAGCAGGGAGTCTGCTTCTCCCTCTGACCCTCCCCCCCCTCATGTGCTCTCTCTCATTCTCTCTCTCTCAAATAAATAAATAAAATCTTTAAAAAAAAAAAAGAAAAAAGAAAAAACACTTTCCAATTCAAGAGAACCACATAATATAGGTATCAAAAGCTGATAAAAATACTACCGAGAAAATTATAAAATAATAAAGCTCTTAAAATTAGAAATAAAAATCCTCCCATATTGGCAAATCAAATCCAGTAATATATTAAAAGTATAATATACATAATGAAATGTGAATTCCAAGTTACTGTAACAATCAAGCATCAATGTAATTTACCAATACTGGATAAAAGAAAAAAATGATAACTTCAATAAATTCAGAAAAATGATGAAAATTCAGTAACTATAACCATTTATGATAAAAATGAAAATAAACTTTTAAGCAAATTAAAAATTAAAGAAGTTTGTTCATGCCCCATGAGAAGGCAAGGAAGTCCTCTCTCAGCATTTATATCCATCATAATGGAAATTTTAGAAAGAATAAGGCAAGCAAATAAAATCAAAAGTAAAATATTAGAAAAGATTCAAAGTTATTATTCATAGCAGACTTGACTGTCTATACAGAAAATCCTAATAAGACCTACTAAATTTAAAAAAGGTTATAGGATACAAGTTCAATATACACATCAATTATATATTCTAGCACTAAAACTACAGAAAATAAAAATACTGTTTATATTAGAGTCAATAATAAAATATGTAAGGTTGGGCGCCTGGGTGGCTCAGTTGGTTAAGCGACTGCCTTCGGCTCAGGTCATGATCCTGGAGTCCCTGGATCGAGTCCTGCATCGGGCTCCCTGCTCGGCAGGGAGTCTGCTTCTCCCTCTCCCACTCCCCGTTTGTGTTCCCTCTCTCACTGTGTCTTTCTCTGTCAAATAAATAAATAAAATAAAAAAAAATAAAATAAATAAAATAAAAAAATAAAATAAAATATGTAAGGATAATTTAGCCAAAGATGTTTAATTTAATATTATTTTAAAATAATAACAATAATTAGCTGAGAAAAAAATAAATAAGTGAAGATATATTTTTAGTTCATGGACAAGATGACTCAATATTAAGATATAAATTCTTCCAAAGACTGATCTATACAGTCCAATTTTTAAAAAAAAAACTCCAAGTTTTTAGTTAAGCAGCTGATTCTGAAACTTACATCTTAAGCACACAGAATAGCCAAACAATCTTTAAAAAGAACAAATTTGGAGAACTCCCTCATCCTGATTTCAAAACCTACTCTAAAGCTACAGTATTGATGAGAGTGGTCCTGAAGAAAAAATATCAAGTCTATGGAAGGGATTATAGGCACAGAATAGACTAAACTGATTTTTGACAAAGCCACTAAGACTACTTATTGGTAGAAATAAAATTTTGCTTTGTTTTTCAGTAAATCGTGGTAATTAAACAGGACAAATGCATGGGGGAAAAAATCCTTGACCTCATACTATACACAATTATTAATTTAGATAAAATCATGGACCTCTATAGAAAAACATGAGATGTATAAAGATTATAATTTTTCTTTGGGATATACATATTTTTCTTAAGATAGAAAAATAATCATAAATTGAAATACAGATAATTTTCTTTTTTTTCTTTTTTTTTTTAAAGATTTATTTATTTATTTGAGAGAGAGAGAATGAGAGCAGCATGAGAGGGAGGAGGGTCAGAGGGAGAAGCAGACTCCCCGCCGAGCAGGGAGCCCGATGCGGGACTCGATCCCGGAACTCCAGGATCATGACCTGAGCCGAAGGCAGTCACTTAACCAACTGAGCCACCCAGGCGCCCCCAGATAATTTTCCCTTACCAAAATTAAGTACTTCTGAATGTCAAAACACCATAAGGAAAATGAAAAAATCAAGACTTAGAAAAAATGTCATTTCTATATATTGATATACCATCTCTCTACCTATTATCTATCAATCTATAGGCTGACAACAGCATGTATATGGAGCACATAAAATCCTACATATCAATAACAACCCAATAAACTGAGCAACAAACTTGAAATGTTCTTAACATCACCAATAAGGTATATAAATTGCCAAGTAGCTCATGAAAAGGTGCTATCTTTGGTAATCAGGTAAATGCAAATCAAAATCAAAGCTGGGTTGCACTTCACATTGCTATCATAAAGATAAAATGACTGTCAGGATTAAATACTGGCAAGGGGCGCCTGGGTGGCTCAGTTGTTAAGCGTCTGCCTTCGGCTCAGGTCATGATCCCAGGGTCCTGGGATTGAGTCCCACATCGGGCTCCTTGCTCAGCGGGGTGCCTGCTTCTCCCTCTGCCACTCCCTGCCACTCTGCCTACTTGTGATTCCTCTCTCTCTCTATGTCAAATAAATAAATAAAATCTTTAAAAAAAATAAATACTGACAAGCATGTAGATGTAAAAAAATAGCACAACTTTAGCAGTTTCTTATATACTAAATATGGAGCATCCTATGACCCACCAATTTCACTCCTAGATATTTACTCAAGAAAAATGTAACATTTATTTATAAAATTATACAGTAATATTTATTACAACATCATTCCTAATATAAGAAGTACATATTCTACAAATCCAAGAGTTCAAGAATAAGATAAACTAATCTACAGTTATGGAAATCAGGAAGTGGTTGCATATGACAGATGGATGTCAAAACAGGTGGTTTAGAATACTATTTGAAGAGGGGCACCTGGGTGGCTCAGTCGTTAAGCATCTGCCTTCAGCTCGGGTCATGATCCCAGCGTCCTGGGATCGAGCCCCGCATCGGGCTCCCTACTCTGCAGGAGGCCTACTTCTCACTCTCCCACTCTCCCTGCTTGTGTTCCCTCTCTCGCTGTCTCTCTCTCTCTGTCAAATAAAATCTTAAAAAAAAAAAAAAAAGAATACTATTTGAGGAGACAAATGCTATATCTTGATTCAGGTGCTGATTACATGGATGTATGCATTTGCCAATACTCCCTAAATTGTATCTTGAGATCTGAGTATTTCACTGAATGAAATTTTACCGTAATTTAAAATATTTTGTCAAGATACTTGATTCAGCAACATTACCTATTTGTGACTACTGAGTTTAAACAAAGGATGTTTCCCATGCCCACAATGACATAATTTGCTGGCATTAATTTATGATACTACCCTAGTTATTTTATAAGCTTTGAGGAAATATTAAAGATATAGTTTCTGAAAAAAAAGTGTTGCTAAATAACTATATACACACACTCTATTCTGGCTTGGATTCAAAGAGCCGCCCAACACAGTGCCATCTTCTCAAGAGTTATGTCTTGGTATCCCTTAGTGTTTGGCAATATTAGGCACTCAACCATAAACAGAAATAATTTGATGCTATGCTCAGAATTCTGGTACTATCTATTTTATATAATTAGAATTACTTGAGCACCAAAATCTAAACCCTCTGTATTTCAAAATGATTGAATGTGTAAAATTTTAAAATTTGACTTACAGGATTATTTAGTATGAATTAAGTCCTATTCCTTAGGCCCATGTAATTATGACTTTAATATTTTTTCTTTTCTGTTGAGGCTATATTTTTGTATTCAAGAGATTATGGAAGTGGGAAAAAATAGAGTAATATTGGTAAATGCAAATAAAAACCCCATGAATAATTAAAAAGTAGAAGAATTATAAGTTACACTCCTCTCTTGCATTTACCATCAACACTGTAAAAAAATTACTCTGAAATAGGTGAAGTTTGGTAGCATGTTCTTCATTGTCACAGAGTCACTGTTTAGTAAGTTCACACAAGAATTAAGTTGTTTAGGGTGCCTGGGTGGCTCAGATGGTTGGGCGTCTGCCTTCGGCTCTGGTCATGGTCCCAGGGTCCTGGGATCGAGTCCCGCATCGGGCTCTCTGCTCCTTGGGAGCCTGCTTCTCCCTCTGCCTCTCTTGCTCTGTCTCTCATGAATAAATAAATAAAATCTTAAAAAAAAAAAAAAGAATTAAGTTGTTTAGTAGAATATAGCTGTGTTATGCTGTTCACTCTTAAGAGTTTAGAATCTGTTGGAGAAGGTAATTGATTGAGAGGATGTGCACTACTGGTTGGTCCTCAAGATGGACCTAGGCAATCAGAGGCTCCTCACTCCCTGCCCTGTCCTTGGAATGTGCATTTGCCTACTCTTCCAACAGTGGGAGCTGTTTTTAAATAATGCACCCTTCAAGGTGGGTGCTTGGATGGCTCAGTCAGTAGAGAGTGAGACTCTTGATCTCAGGGTCATGAGTTCAAGCCCCAGGTTGGGCATGGAGCCTATTATTAAAAAAAAAAAAAAAAAAAAAAAAAAAAAAAAGCAGCCTTGAAAGATTAAGGGTTTTTTTTTGTTTGTTTTTGTTTTTTAAGATTAAGGTGTTGCTGAAATCATCTGGTCTGTATAGATCAGTAAACTCCATTAAGGCCTCTATATAAACTTTTAAGATTCTGGTGGACAGGTGTGTAAATCTACTCAACTTAACAGCTGCCATGACAAACCTTTATGTAATTCCCCTTATTTAACTTGCCACCAAACTCATCTGGAGTGATTAGCATCTTTCTTCAATTTCCCCTTACCCTCTGCAAATGGGAGCCAGTTTCAGAGTTCACCTGGGAGCTCCTGAGGTTGTGAGCCAACAGAATCTATAAAGTTACATCTTAAGATATAGATTTCTCTCGGTTAGAAAAATTTATCTCTAAGGTTACATTTATAATGTCTTATAAATAAAAATGGATTGATATAGAATTCAGCAAACATTTTAAAATTGCTTTCCTGGTGAACTATACATACCCTATTAGACAAAATGATCTTGAAATAAGCTTTACCAATTAAGCTTTGAATGAACTTTGCCCTCATTAATAACTTCACTAAATTCTTTGACTTTTGCTAATTCTATATAAACATCAAAGTCATTTTTTTTAATTTTTAAAATTATACTTTAAGAACATTCATATAGAAATGCAGTTTTTAATATATTTATTCTACATTTGATGAATTTATTTTACTAAATTTTCTGTAAAATTTATACATCAATGTGTACTTTCCATTTAAGGAGTAAAATAATCTGTCTTTAAAATTTTTCCATGTGATGCTCTTTTTACTCCCTGAACTTTGCTCTTGAAACCTTTCTTCAATGCCTCCAAAAACCAATTAGGACTTTCATAAATGGCAATATAGCAACCCAAGAATATTTCAAAGTATCAAAATAATTTTATTAATATGTATAACCTAGAAGTCAGGTGGGCAAGTGTGGGGAAAAAAGCTACAGTGCCCAGAAATAACAGATGCTAGTTTAACTTGAAGTATGGTTTTTCCTCAGACACTAAAGTTTCAGTAAGGTTAAACCCATTAAATACCTGAAGTCACTGGAATTATGAGGAAACTGGTAAAAGGGCTGTATATCAAGTTCAAATTCATGTAGACAAATGTAACTGCCATTTGTATTCAAGAATGTGGGTTCAGAGAAGCAGAACATAGAATGCACAAACTCACTGGAAATACTTTTTTTTTTTAACTTTTCCTCGAAATGCTTATAAAATTTTGGCTCCAGATGTTGGTTAGATCAAAAAAGTCAGTTTGTGTGTTGGAGAAAATAAAACTATTTACATATCAAACTATTTAAAAATTCAATATTAAACTTACCAATTACTGGAGAATCTTAGGCCATTTCTACAACTTGGGGTTCAGTCAATTATTCTGTTCTTCTCAGATCCATCACTCTTACTTTTCTTTCTCCCATTTTTCCCTATCTTAGGGTCTTCTCCACTTTAGTAAGACATGTCAGGACACATACACCCCTCTCCCTTCCCCTCCCTACCCTCCTTCCTCTCAATGCCTCTCACTCAGCCTCTTACTATTAAACTATAAGACAGTACTCTGGGGAAACTTAAATTTCTTTTGTGTGGCAGTTCTTTTAAAGGATTACCTTGTATTCCTAGAGGGAAAATGGTTCTGAATTTTCAGTTATATTCATTTACAAGCTGGCCTCCACCATCCTACCAATGGCCTTCCTTCTCTCAATTTCCAATTATAAGTCCCCTGAAGGCAAGAACAGTGTTTATTCACCTCAATATATACATGATGAGCTAGTTCACTTAATGGCTTACCACTAGTCGTCATTTTTCAAATGAATATATGGGGACTTAGAGGGATTAAGTAATTTTCTCAATATCAGACTCTAAATACACTGTTGAACTGGTACTGAACTAAAGCAATGTGGGGCACCTGGGTGGCTCAGTCTGTTAAGCGTCTGCCTTTGGCTCAGTTCATGATCCCAAGAGTCCTGGGATCAACCCCACATTGGACTCTCTGCTCAGTGGAGAGCTGGCTTCTCCCTCTCCCTCACACTCTGCCTACTTGTGTGCACTTGCTCACACTATGTCAAATAAATAAAACCATAAAAAAAAAAAAGAACTAAGGCAATGTGATTCCAGAACTTGTCCCTATGTTCTCTATGCATTTTGCCTACTGTAACTATTGAGTGAAAAACATTTTCCATCCTAATACATATCTTTTCCCTTTTTCCTTTTCTTTTCCCAACCAAATCTTGTCTTGAAGTCTTCATTCTTGTGCACACTCTTCCAATTCATTATGACTTCCTCTTTTTCTGATCTTCCATACTGCTTTTACACACAATTGTGATATTCTATTGCCACCTATATTATCTCCACTGATTCATACAATGCTAAAACTTATTGATGTAGGAAAGATATTAGGGTTCAAAGCTGATGGCCAAGAAAGAATTCTTGAGACGTCTTTGATGAAAAAAGGTGATTATATTAAAGCACGGGGACAGGACCCATGGGAAGAAAGAGCTGCACTAGGGTCATGCGGAGTGACCCATTTTATACTTTCAAGTTGGGAGGGGATTAGGGATAGCGTAAGTCTCTAAGGAATTTTGGAAGCAAGGTTTCCAGGACCTTGAGGGGGCTAGCTATTGTTGGGAAAAAGTCATTTATTACCATCTAATAAAACCTTAGTCATGAGACCTTTTAGATGTATATTGGTGGGTCGTATGCTTGGGGGATGATTGCCAATACATATATTGGGGGGAGGTTTAGAGATAAAGGAAGTTTTCAAAGGAATTTTTATACATTAAAGTAGACTTACAGGATCCTGTTGGGGGGGGGGGGCCTCAGGCTAGGATTGCCTTTTGCCCTTAGCAAAGTATTAACTATTAACATCGAGGCAGTCCCTAGAGGATTGTCACTGTGCCTGTTTCAAAGACTTGTCAATGGGCTGTAGGTAGTAAGAAAATCTGCTTTTGTTTCCCACACCATTTATATTTATGTAGTACTTAGAACATTTTTTTTTAAAGATTTTTATTTGAGAGAGAGCTCAAGGACAAGCAGAGTCCCCACTGGGCTGGATCCAAGACCCTGAAATCATGACCTGAGCTAATGTTAGATGCTTAACCAACTAATCCACCTAGGCACCCCAGAAATTTTCTAATATCTATACACATTACTATACTGATACTCCAACTAAATTATAATATTGAAAATATATATATTATTATATTGTTATATCCTGTAGCATGCAGCAAGGTTAAGATACATAGAAATTACTATTTCTATAGTAAAATGTAAAAAAAAACTACCAAAAATTACTTCAAATAATGATTTATTTGAACAAATTATGTATAAAATATGTAGATCTTTTATTTCCAACTTTACATAAACAACCAATATTTAATTGGGCATACTCCCAACATTTACTACTTCAGAATTTATGGTTGTAATAAATCTAAGAGCAAAGTATTTTTTGGTTACAAGAGTGAAACAGATCAACTCATATCATTTTTCTTCATTCCATCTATATGCTTTGCTATATAAGCAAAAAACATCCTATTTGGAAGTCAGAGAGAGAACATGAATAAAAAGCCATTAGCTATAGCTGTTCCAAATGTATAATAGGCTGGGATTATGAAACCAACAAAACATCTGTTTTTCCTGTGAGGTTCTGACAACTTAAACTCTAGTTGTGGTGGACTGCTATTAGATACCATTAAAGCCTGTACTGAATGCACATGCCATCTGTCATCATGAAGCTGCATTAACTCATCATTTAATTCCATGCCCTTTTCAAATTGTGCCTTTTAATGTTAACTTCACAAAACCGTTCTAACAGTTTTTAAAATACCATATACCCTCTATGTAACAATGAAAAGTATTTGAGGCAAAAAGTCTTTTCCATATATGGAATAAATGTAGCTTTGTCTCTATTGACTTAATCTTCCCTTTTCAATCCCCACCCCCCACCAAAAGAGAAAAATATTATTTGCTGTAAGAATCTAATCACAATTATTCACATGCTCATCATTAGAGAATTCCTAGAGAACCAGTGTATTTGCTTCACAATCTACCCATTTTCTCTTTGATCATAACATTTGTACAGTAACTTCTTTCTTCTTACACTATTACACTTATCATTACACATCTCATTTACTTATGATAGTTACAATACCATTCCTTTTAGATTTTATGAACTTCATGTTTTGTTTCTATATGAAAACTTATGCCACTTGAAGTCAAGACTCAAACATAGTGTCTTGTTCTAAGTATGTGGTGAATAAGGAAGAGTGATTTATAGATGAAATCCAATTAATCCTGGGTAGCTATAATAAATTATAAAGAAATAAATTGACTGGATGTAAACATATCTTATGGAAATTAATAAATGAACATAAAGACTAAGAGCATAGCAATTTACAACACAGATTTTCTCAATAAAATCTCACAGAATGCACCTTCTGAATTATTTTTTAAATAAGCTCTGTTCTGCCTAACAATACTGTAAGATTCTAGATTTATTATTATGATGCCTGAAAGTGCTCTAGAAAAGGAAAGAATGCCAATAAAAGACAGAATGGGTATCTGCAGGTATTTTGCATCTTAAATTTATTGAAAGCTTCACTGTTTTAGTGATGTATAGAATTAATATCCATATTTAAATCACTGTTTCTTGCTATGCTGTATACTAAAAATAGTAGGAGGTAAATTTATGTTGTTTTCATAGTATGCCAGACACAAGTGTTTATAGCATTTTATCCATAAAATTATGTATCTGTCACATAAATTTGACAAAGAAAATAAACAGTAGACTGACCTGATAGCTAGTGATTTTACATGACTTAGCTTATGTCACCTCCTGAGCTAAATAATGGGATTCTAGCTCCTCTTCATTGTACTACCTCATCTTAAGTGGTTAATATATTTATAAATATATCATGTTCATAGTTATTGTTAAAATTATCAAGTTAATATTTTAAATTATACATTTTAATTGTTTTCTATTACTAGAAATAATACAAAGCAGAAAACTCCTTTAAGTGAGAACTGTTTTAACTGATCAAACAAATCAACATATTGAACATTAATCAGTAACTAAAAGGTCAAAAATAATCCTCTGACAGAATAAAAAAGCCTATTAAAATGAATACTGTCTTCTCTTCCTAATATCCTTTGCTATTAAATCATTATTAACTTGTTTAAAAACATCTATATAAAGAATTATAACACCCTTCAACTTTTATCACAAGTAGTGAGCCTTCAAATAAGGCATTTGTTCATTATGGAGATTTTAAAAATTAATGGCATATACTTAAGATGTTACCAAATTTTTTCACGGTTTTCAGACTTTAACATTAACACATATAATGTTCAAGTTATTTGGTTCTAAGACTCCTGGAAGTCTCTCTAGTATCCAAAATTAAAATTGCATTAATATGACAAAAAAATAACATAGTGAAGTGTTATGGGTGGAATCTCCAATTTTTATTAATAACTACTTATAAAAATTACTTTTGAAAACTTGGAATTAGATATGATTTCATGTTTTACTAATTTCTTTACAATTCATCTTTCTTGTATATAACCTTGATTTATTCCTCATCCACTTCATCTGCATCAGTTAAAATTAAGTATTCATTATTTCCAGGCTCACATATTTCCATTCCCCTTGACCTTTGGCTCTAAATAAAAAGGAAAGCAATGTCCCCTCCCCAAACACAAATACTAAGCCAAAGCCCAACACCATGTATGTATCAAACAAAATACAAAGATGACATTCTATGAAAACTTATGGAATATATTATAGTACTATTTCAAACATGAAACACAAATTGAGAAAAATGTTCTTTAAAAACATCTGCACTTGTGTATAAAAAATTCACCTTACAGTAAAATTATTTATCACCTTATCATTACTTAACACCTTGCCTCATCACCATATAACTTAGGTATGTTGGATATCTTGACATAAGAAAAAAAGTTAAAGACTATTCAGTGAGCTGAAAAACCACCACCTATTAAAACAGATGTGTTTTCTCACCTAGCTATGTATATCACTAAGAACAATTTCTACAAACTTATTCATTAAAACTTGATTCACTTATTTTTCTTTGTTTTAAGAATGCACATTTTTTCATTTTGAGACTATATTTGTATGTGTGCATATATATACACATGGTTTTTATTGACATTTTCCCTAATATTATATGTAAATAATTTGGGTTCTAAAAGCCCTATATAATAAAATAAATAATTATTCAATGTGTAAAATTCTTTATAGAAAACTGTAATTTCATGTAATCTTTTAAAAACATTTAGGAACTTGGAGTTTATAGCTAACATACTATAATTTAATGTGCAAAAAGCTTATAAAAGCCTTATAAATAGAAATAACTTGGATTCGGGCAAAGATGGCAGAGGAGTAGGGGACCCTATTTCAAGCAGTCCCCTGAATTGAGCTGGATATCTACCAGACCACTCTGAACACCCATGAAATCAGCCTGAGATGTAAGAAGATAGATCTGGATCTCTACAAACAGAATATCCCCAGTGGTTGGTTTTGAGGTATGAAGCAGGGAACCGTGATTCTGCAGGCAGATATTAGAAGATAAATGGAAGCAGGAGGGAGCCTCTGGGATCCTGCACTGCCAGAGCCCAAAAGCCTCCTGTGCTGAGGACCGGGCACAGACTCGCACATTGGTAGCGGTGGGGAAAGGACTGTAGGGCAGCCCCCTGGACTAAAACCTGGAGCTGCAGAGATGTGCGTGGGAAATGGGGGCAGCTGGCGGTTTTAGAAGCACAAAATAGAGAGATGTGACTGGACCTGGAGGTGAGGACTGGGAGTGCTTCTGAGGGGTGCACAACCCAGGACGCTGCAGTTTCAGCAGCACAGACAGAAACAGAGACAGTGTGGCCTGGAGAGCTCACTGAAGAACAGACTGTGATCTCTCTGCTCTGAGGCAGAGGTTTGGAAATGGTCACTCCTGCTCTGACTCTCAGAGGAGACACGGAAAGCCACCAGGGAAAATGGCCAGAGAACAAAATCCGCCAAAAACCGGTTTTACTGAGCCCATTCCGCCCCCCCCACAGGGGGCAGGGCAACTCTGCCCAAACAGGGTTGACTAAGTAATAACGCAGCAGGCCCCTGCCCCAGAAGACAGGCTGGAAGAACAAGAGGCCGACAACTCTAACGTCCCTATAAAACAGGTGCATCTTGCTTGGGTTGTGGCCAATAGTTTGGACCCTGTACATTCCCTCAACCACCCCTCAACAGAATGACTAAGAGGAGGAACCCCCAATAAATAGGAAAGACTCAGAGACTGTGACCTATGCCACAGAACAAATGGATATGGATACAAATAAGCAAAATGTCAGAAATAGACTTCAGGACAACAGTTATGAAGACAATAGCTAGGCTGGAGAAAATGAATAATTGCAGCATAGAGTTTCTAAGGGCAGAAATGAGAGCTGATCTGGCAAAACTTAAAAGTGCTATCAATGAGATCCAATCTAATCTAGATACTCTAATAGCTAGGGTAAACAAGGCAGAAGAATGAATTGGTGATCTAGAAGACAAATTGATAGAAAAGAAGAAACAGGAGGCGGCCTGGAACAAACAGCTTAAAATCCATGAAAACAGAATTAGAGAAATAAGGGACACCATGAAATGTTCCAATGTCAGAGTTATTGGGATCCCTGAGGGGGTGGAGCGAGAGAGAGAGAGGACTAGAAGATATATTTGAGCAAATTGTAGCTGAGAACTTCCCTAATCTGGGGAGTGAAACAAGCATTTCCCTCCCAAGATCAAGGAGAACAGACCAATGCCCCAGCATGAAACAGTAAAACTCGCAAATCTTAGAACAAAGAAAACCATCTTAGGGGCAGATGGGGGAAGAGATTCCTTACATACAGAGGGAGGAACATCAGAATAACGTCAGACCTATCCACAGAGACCTGGCAAGCCAGAAAGGCCTGGCAAGACATATTCAGGGTACTAAATGAAAAGAACATGCAGCCAAGAATACCTTATCTGGCAAGGCTGTCATTTAGAATGGATGGAGTGATGCAGAGCTTCTAGGACCAGCAGAAACTGAGGGAATATGGGACCACAAAGCTGGCCCTACAAGCAATATTAAGGGGGGTTCTATAAAAGGAGAAGGACCCCAAGAGTGATATAGAACAGAAATTTTCAGAGACAATCTATAGAAACAAGGACTTCACAGGCAACATGATGACAATAAAATCATCTTTCAATAATCGCTCTCAACGCTAATGGCCTAAATGCTCCCATAAAATGGCACAAGGTAGCAGACTGGATAAAAAGACAGGACCCATCCATATGCTGTCTACATGAGACTCATTTAGAACCCAAAGATACATCCAGATTGAAATTGAAGAGATGGAGAACCATCTTTCAGGCCAACAGACCTCAAAAGAAAGCTAGGGTAGCAATTCTTACATCAGACAAATTAGATTTTAAACTAAAGACTGTAATTAGACACACAGAAGGACACTATATCATTCTTAAAGGGTCTATTCAACAAGAAGATCTAACAATTGTAAATATCTATGCCCTCAACATGGGAGCAGCCAACTACATAAGCCAACTGTTAACCAAAAGAGAGAGACATATTGATAATAATATGTTAGTTGTAGGAGATCTCAACACTCCACTCTCAGCAATAGACAGATCATCTAAGCAGAAAACCAACAAAGAAACAAGAGCTTTCAAAGACACACTGGACCAGATGGACCCCATAGATATATACAGAACATTCCACCCTAAAACAAAAGAATACTCATTCTTCTCGAGTGCACATGGAACTTTCTCCAGAATAGACCACATACTGGGTCACAAATCAGGTCTCAACTGATACCAAAAGACTGAGATTATTCCCTGCATACTCTCAGACCATAATGCTTTAAAACTGGGATTCAATCACAAGAAAAAATTTGGAAGAAATTCAAATACTTGGAAGCTAAAGACCACTCTGCTCAAGAATGTTTGGGTCAACCAAGAAATCAAAGAAGAACTTAAACAATTCATGGAAACCAATGAGAATGAAAACTCATCGGTCCAAAACTAATGGGATACTGCAAAGGCAGTCCTAAGGGGGAACTACATTGCCACCCAAGCCTCACTCAAAAAAAAAAAAAAAAAAATAGAAAAATCCCGAATTCACCAACTACCTTTACACGTTAAACAACTGGAGAAAAGAAACAACAAATGATGCCTAAGCCTCACATTAGAAGAGAAATAATTAAGATTAGAGCAGAGATCTATGAATTAGAAACCAGAAATACAGTAGAGCAGATCAAAACTAGAAGCTGGTTCTTTGAAAGAATTAATAAGAAAGATCAACCACTGGCAGACTTATCCAAAAGAAAAGAGAAAGGACCCAAACTAATAAAATTATGAATGAAAGGGGAGAGATTGATTAACATCAAGGAAATAGAAACAATTATTAGAAATTATTATCAACTATATGCCAATAAATTAAGCAGCCCGGAAGAAATGGATGCCTTTCTGGAAACCTATAAACTCCCAAGACTGAAACAGGAAGAAACTGACAACCTGAACAGACCAATAACCAGTAATGAGATTGAAGCAGTGATCAAAAACCTCCCAAAAAACAAGAGTCCAGGGCTGATGGATTCCCTGGGGAATTCTACCAAACATTCAAAGAAGAAAAGATACCTATTCTCCTGAAGCTGTTTCAAAAAATAGAAACAGAAGGAAAGTTCCCAGACTCATTCTATGAGGCATTACCTTGATCCCCAAACCAGGCAAAGACCCCATCAAAAAGGAGAATTTCAGACCAATATCCCTGATGAATATGTATTCCAAAATTCTCAACAGGATCCTAGCTAATAGGATCCAACAGTACATTAAAAGGATCATCCACCACGACTAAGTGGGATTTATTCCTCAGATGTAAGGGTGGTTCAACATTTGCCAATCAATCAATGTGATAGAACACATTTTAAGAGGAGAGAGAAGAACCAAATGGTCCTCTCAACTGATGCAGAAAAAGCATTTGACAAAATACAACACCCTTTCCTGATTAAAACTCTTCAGAGTATAGGGATAGAGGCAACAATCCTCAATTTCATAAAATCCATCTATGAAAAACCCACAGCAAATATCATTCTCAATGGGGAAAAGCTGAGAGCCTTTCCCTTAAGATCAGGAACATGATAAGGATGCCCACTCTCACCACTATTGTTCAACATGGTACTAGAAGTCCTAGCAACAGCAATCAGACAACAAAAAGAAATAAAAGGTATTCAAATTGGCAAAGAAGAAGTCAGACTCTCTTTCTTCACAGAGACATGATACTTTATGTGGAAAACCCAAAAGACTCCACCCCCAAATTACTAGAACTCATACAGCAATTCAGTAATGTGGCAGTATACAAAATCAATGCACAGAACTCAGTTGCTTTCTTATACACTAACAATGTAACTGTAGAAAGAGAAATTAGAGAATCAATTCCATTTACAATAGCATCAAAAACCATAAGATACCTCGGAATAAACCTACCCAAAGAGGTAAAGGATCTATACTCTAGGAACTACTGAACACTCATGAAAAAAACTGAAGAAGACACAAAAAGATGGAAAAACATTCCATGCTCATGGATAGGAAGAATAAATATTGTTAAAATGTCTATGCTACCTAGAGCAATCTACACCTTCAATGCCAACAAATGTTGGAGAGGTTGTGGAGAAAGGGGAACCCTCTTACACTGCTAGTAGGAATGCAAGTTGGTACAGCTACTTTGGAAAACAGTGTGAAGGTTCCTCAAAAAATTAAAAATAGAGCTACCCTATGACCCAGCAATTGCACTACTGGATATTTATCCCAAAGACATGATGTAGTGTAAAGAAGGACCATATGCACCCCAATGTTCAAAGTCAGGGAAGAAAATATTTCTCAAGATATACATATATTCATACAAATATGATTTTCTTTCCATTCAAATGAGATTTGTCTATTTAAGCCTGTCCTAAAATTGTTTTCATTGAAAAAACTATTTAATAAAGTATCTGATTCCCTTCATTTTAAGCAATTTACCAAGCTTTTTGCCTGGTTTTCAAGTTCCTATATGAACTTTCATTATTCTCCTGAGCTTATACATGGGATTTCCCAGATATTGACAACATATTTTCAACTTATTTTCTTTTGATTAAAATTTCTCTTTACACTTCTAATTGAGTTCTACCACTTCAAATATTGAATCTTTCTAACAAACTTTATCTTTTATTACTATTTCCTAGGAAATACCATATAATCCATATGATTTCATGGCACTTTATTTGAAAGTACTGACTGAGGGCGCCTGGGTGGCTCAGTTGGTTAAGCGACTGCCTTCGGCTCAGGTCATGATCCTGGAGTCCCAGGATCGAGTCCCGCATCGGGCTCCCTGCTCGGCAGGGAGCCTGCTTCTCCCTCTGACCCTCCCCCCTCTCATGTGCTCTCTGTCTCTCTCATTCTGTCTCAAATAAATAAATTCTTTAAAAACAAAAAAAAGAAAGTACTGACTGAAATATGACAGAAACTATCATATCTATTTTCAATATTTTTCTTATTGAAAGTAATCTTTTTTCTTGATTATACAGGTAAGCTATCATAATATAAAAAGAAATTCCAGTAATACAGAGAAACATAAGAAAACAATCATTATCCCAAATCAAATTATAATGTAGTAACACGATTCTCACTAGTTATGTGTATTTACAAAACGAGAACATCCTTTGTAGGATGTACTTTTATTCAACATATATAGTGGACATCTTTTAAAATCATTAAATATAGAGTACCATAATCATTTTAACAGCTCTGTAATAATTCTTTTTGATTGACTGATTTACCCAGCCCTCTGTGTATATATTCTCAAATTTTCTATAATATGGATAAACTATAATTGTAGTGATTAAACTCCATGTGTATAATATATTGTACATAACACTGTATTAGGTTCCTAGAAGTTGTTTGGGATAGTCAAACATATCTAGTCATATTTATGGTACATATTCACTTACAGTGACCACTAGAATACTTGGATTAATTTTCACACTCCGTAAATAGAACATATTTGCACTCTTTTCAAAGGTTAGCTTATTTAACCTCTTAAGTACCTGTATTACTTGCCAATTTAAAACAAATTATATATTAATTTTGCTAGGCATGCTTTTAATTGCTAATAAAATTGAACAATTTTACATGCAGTTTATTTTTCATATAAATGCTTAAAATTTTTACCCTATTTTTCAGTTTTAATATTTTTATACATTCATTTAGATTAGCAGGATGCTCTTTGTCATGTGATTCAAATATTTTGTTAGTATTTAGTGTGCCATAAATTTTTACAATTTTACAATTTGCTATACAATTTTATTATTTATGTTTAATCAAAACTTATCACATACAGTGTTATAGAATTTTGAAATTTACAAATAATCTAAGTGGTCTAATAAATTTTTATTTTTTGCATTCCAACTAAATGAACTAAGATTTATTTCGATCAAAAAAAGATGTATAGTACAACAGAAGCTGGGGGGACTATGGCTATTGTGCAGAAAATAGAGGCCTTTATTTTCATTTGATAAAGTTGTGTTCTTTATTTCAAGTTACCTTTGTTTATTTTGGTTTTGCAGAAGATAGGAGGATGCTTATAAATATACTTTTACAAGATCATCATCTTAATAGTCCTTATATATAGGATGGCATTCATAATATTTAATAAGCACTAACCAGTTGAAATGACACTGGCTGGCCTAGAGGAAGAGTCCTGGAGGAACACTGCTGGGAAAGGGATCAAATTTTAAATTTTTAATCATTTTTTATTGAGATATAATTGACATGTAACATTGCATTAGAACAGGTTTTTGTTTGATCGTAAAAGGGCCTGAGGAGCCCATAGAAAAAACCACATGGCTAGTATGGTCTGAGGTGAGGAGAGGGATGCACTTGGGGGTCAGTATGAAAGTGATTCAATCAAAGTATTTCAGTGTTCACCAAGAATGTAAGTATCACACTTACTGAAACACATCAATTGTTAACATGTTTGTTTTTCTCAATTTCATCATTTCATAGAGATACAAAGCAAAAGTACTGAATTTATTTCAGCTCAGTATTTAGCCCTCCTACTTTTCATACCAAATTTATGATTTCTACTTCACTCAAGTATTCCTATTATCTTATAAGGAATAACTACCTGCTTTGTCTACTTTAAGGATACTAATTAATTAGTTGAAAGTGTTAACATCATTTTTGGTAGTGAAGAAAGTTAACATCCTTTTGTTGTTCCCATGTGTAAATATTGATAACTTTTTATCAAAAAAATAAAAGTTTTTAAAAAAGACTGTCATCCCTAGTAAGGAAACCACTGGATTTTAGGAGGAGAACAAATGATTTTTTTTTAAAGTCCACGGTAACAAAATATTAAGATACATAAACCATAATAACCTATTTTATTTCAAACATCATGTGAATCAACCAAAAATAAATATATGACTATTTTATGTGACTGAGGTAAGAGAATAAATTAATGGTCATTAAATGATCTAATAGGTATCGATTTTGTGACCAGGTATGTATCATCTTTGCCTCAACAACACACCCAAATATAGACAAATGTTTTCTTCCAAACAGGTTATTGGGGAGCAAACAAAAAGTTCACGTCTTAAAGTAAAAATTTTGTCTGAGTTAGAGAAAAATAAAATCTATGCTAACACCTAAAATAACCAAAGAAGCAATAAATTCTATTTTAAAAAAATTAGAGTTTCCTTTGTATTTTCCATCTAATATAAAATTGGATCTTCAAAATAACCCTGAGGTAAGTAGGGCTGTTTTATATCACCTGTTTTCAAATCAAATCATTTCCCAAATCAGTCCTGGTAAACCACAGATGAAGAGCTGAAACAATGTATTCTATCTTCTTTCCCTGTGTTCTGTTAAATTCTTTTTAAAATATTCCTTATTTATAGTAAAACGGAAATCAATTGAATTTTTAAATGAAATTTCTTAATATCTAATTCTGACATTCTCTCTGGTATTTCACATAATGTAGAATTAAGTCCAAATCAGCAACATGAAGATTATGGGTTCAAGTAAAGCTAAATAATCTTTGTAAATCTCACTTTATTGATTTATAAAATAGGGATTATCTCACAATGCCACTAAGTGGTTATTAAATTGTACAGATTTACCTCATTACACCTATGCATAGTATTTGGAATAGGACCTAGTGCAAATTAATATAATTGCAAAATAAAAATGGTCCGAGTAAGAGTAACTTCCAAGACTATTATGTAATGCCAAGGATCTGCTGATCAAAGGGTTAAAATACTCTTTCAATTGGCATATACATGTAACACTGGTCAGATGTAACACCTGTTCAAATTGCTATTACACAGATACCACTTGAGATTCAGGATTTGAAATTGCTGGTCAGTTTTTCAACCTCTAAATCCTAAACTTTGATGGCCACTTTTCTTCAGGAAAAAATTACATAGGTTTATTGAATGTGAGACAGCTTGTAAATGAGCCAGGGCTATTTCTTGCAACTTTCTTTGATTTGATTTTACTTGTCAACTTTGTCACACTTATCCTTCTGGCATTCCTATCAATAGTACAGGCCAGTGAGTTCTACTTTCAAGACCTTTGAGGTCAACTTTTGAAATAGTAAAACAGAATTTTAATTAAGTGAATATATTTAAAGCCTCCAACAGATATCACTAATCAAAAGGTTTTGGTCTGCTTTTTCCAAAAACAGAGCATTTTATTGGCCTTCAAATTTATGTCCTAATGTCCTACCTATGATTAAAATGCTAATTACCTACACTATTTACACATTTGTATTTAGCATAGTATTAGCTAAAATAAACTTTGTCTGCATTCATGTGCTACTTCTCAGATGATCTCATTCAGTTGGCAATCAACCAACATGGAATTAAGTGGAGTTTGATGTCTCTGACCTCCATTGCCTGTAGGCCTGTCTGGAAGTGCAGTAAGATACTCGACAGATAGCCATATAACTACTGGAAACTGGAGCAAGGCGCCTCCTCCAAAAAAAAATGGAAATTTTTAAACAGAAAACAGCTAGAGTGACAGCACAATAAAACAAAGTGTCATTTGGCTGCCATCCACTAAACAGTGAGCAAAACCCATTAAGAGAGTAAGTAAATGGATCATTCCTCATTTAGCTGGCCCAGACGGGTAACAACTCCAGCTATTTGCCTATGTTTTCTAAGGATTCGTTTCCTCTGTGATCTGTTTTGTTTTAGAGTGGCTGGTATCCCAAAACTACATTTCCAAAGCTATCTTTCCAGCTGCCTTCTGGTTGTTTACGAATGGGATGCACTGGAGGAAAGTGAGAGCAGAAAGAGGTAGGCAGCTCTTTTGCTGCTTCTGCTGGCTGCTCATCTAGCTGGATACAGACTTTCAGACTGAGGGGAATCCCCCCCCCATTTTACACATTAAACCTCTTTCTTGGTCTTCTGGCCTCCATTTCTGCTGAGAAGTCATCTTTGTGCTTATCACTGTTCTCCGTGTAATGTGCCTATTTTCTCTGGCAACTTTTAATATTTTCTGTTCTCACCAATTTAGACATGATGTGTTCAGGTGTAGTTTTCTTTATATTTATCCTGCTTTAGGTTCACAGATTTTCTTGGATAAGCAGGTCGAAATTTTCATCCATTTTCCAAAATTCTCAGCCAGTTATCACTTCAGATATTTTTCTCTGCCCCACATACTGTCTTCTTCTCCTGGAACTCCAGTTATATGCTTATTAGATTAGCTGGCACTGTCCTACAGATGCCATATGCTCTTTCATTTCATTTCTGTTTTTTCCTATCTGTGATTCAGTTTGGCTCCTTTCTGTTGACCTTTTATCAATTTCATAAATTATACTCAGTCTTTTAGTATACCTAATGGATTCTCCATTTCTGATATTGTATTCTTCCCTTTTAGCATTCCTTTTTTTATATTTCAGTCTCACTCTAATGAAATTCCCTATGTGCTAATCACTGTCCACCTTTTCAACTAGATCAGAATTTTCTTTTCAGGTCTCTATCTTGAAACAGCATCTCAACCTTCTGTACCTTTTCTTGGTACCTTGATAAACTTATTTATTGTTTCTCATCTTTCCCAAGAGTCACATTTTCTTGATTCTCAAAATATCCTGTATTTAAAATTTTACATCAGACATAATATATTAAACAGTGTGACCAGTATTTGGAAAACTTTCTGTAAATGATCCAATAATAAATACTTCAGATTTTACAAGCCATATTAGTCTTTATCACTACTACTCAACAGCAATTTTAGCACAAAAGCAGCCAGAATAATATGCAAATAAATAAGAGTGGCTAAATTTATTTTTAAAGATTTTATTTATTTATTTGACAGAGAGAGACACAGCGAGAGAGGGAACCCAAGCAGGGGGAGAGGGAGAGGGAGAAGCAGGCTTCCCGCAGAGCAGGGAGCCCGATGTGGGACTCGATCCCAGGACCCTGGGATCATGACCTGAGCTGAAGGCAGTCACTTAACCAACTGAGCCACCCAGGCGCCCAAGAGTGGCTAAATTTTAATAAGTATTTATAAATGCTCAACTTAGAGCTTTACATAATTTGTCCTATAAAACTTTTTTTAAGTATGTAATTATGTAAAAACAATCCTTAGCCAATAGGCAATACTAAAATTTTCCCCATAAGTCACAGTTTGTTGATTTCTGGTAAAGATTAATGGAAATATTTACCCATACAAGAAGGCATGCTCTTTCTTTCCTTAGTTCAAATATACATTGGATTTATTCAATGTATATTTACTGGATCTTGGCCTTCTGGCAATTTTTATAAGCTTACAAGTGAACTAAAGGTTTCAAATATTTTGAAGATGGGATCAGGATTGATCCCTAAGAAATCTAGAATTTTAATATCCATGAGACTTCAGAAATTCCAAACAGTTTTCAGTTTACCTGTAGCTTTCCAATCTATGAAACATTCTCTCTTTATAGCTTGCCTGCCAGGTTTTTGGTTGTTGGTGCATTCTCCTTGCACTCCATTTTCCAATCCACAATCTTGCTCCCAGATTATGGAGGACCACTACAATACACTTGAAGGCCCAGAGTACCTTGAAGGGAGCTCATCTCCCGTGAACGAAATCCAGCTTCTGGTTTACTATACTACCAACTCAGTGAAGGACTCCCAAGAAGAGATGATGAGCACTACACACTGACTCTGTGGTTGGAGATCTTTGGTACTGTAATACATCATACAAGACCACATGCATCCATAAAACAACTTCAAGTCACAACAGTAAGTTTCTTCTTAACTCCATATAGGGTGTTCATATCTATTTTTGCATGCTGCCAGGATGAAAGCAGTTATCTTTTATTCTGAAAAGTTTGCTACTTACCAGAATTTTGTTAATTCTTAAATCTGACAGGTTGTTTAAAGCTATAATTTTATTTTAGTTGATCCAATTTCTCATATAGAGTGGGAGCAATGACATTTTGCAACTTACACTCTTCTGATTAAAACCATTAAGTATGGACTTCTTATTAGGATGTAAGAATCAGACTTTTATTTTTAGTCAATAAGAGTGTAAGGAAAGAAGCAGGAACTGTATTTAACAGAGGACATTTAAGATATAGTTTGAGGCTGTGGTAAGAGGAATGAAGTATATAGATCAGAGATGTATTTATGATTCTTTTATTCCAATTACCCAATGCATCATGTTCTTTCAACAAAGATTTGTGATGCATATTAGAAAAAAAAAAAAAAAAACCACCACCACCAGTCTCATGAAAGCAAGCATCAGAACCAGGTTCACATATGACAGACATATGTTCTGACGTTATCTGATAGGGAATTTTACATAATTGTGGTTAAAATGTTAAAGGCTCTTATGAAAAAAAATTAGACTTTACACAAAAAGATGAAAACTGAAAAAAGAGTATTAGAAATCAAAACACTAATATAAATGAAGAATGCCTTTGATTGGGCTATATTAGAGTGCACACGGCCAAGTAAAGAATCAGAGCTTGCAGACAAGCCAAAAGAAACTTCCAAAATTGAAATGCAAAGGGAAAAAAAATGAAATAATATCAAGAACTGTGATACTACACCAAAAACTAATGATGTACTGTATGGTGACTAACATAACATAATAAAATTAAATTAAAAAAAGAACTGTGATACAAAAGGTATAATGTATGCATAATGGAAATAGCAAATAAAGAAAAATATTTGACATAATAATGGCCAAGCATAATAACAACCACAGAGGTAGAAATCTCAGGGCACACCTAGTAGACAAATACCAAAACAACTACATGTAGGTATATATTTAAATCACAGAAAAATAAAAACAAAATCTTGAAAGAAGCTAGGAGAATGAGGAACAAAGACCAGACTTCTCATCAGAGACCATAAAGTAGCAAGAGTGGAATGAAATATTTAACATGTTGAATGAAAAAAATCTCACCAACTTAGAATTCTATATCCAGCAAAATTAACCTTCAAAAATAAAGGGAAAATACAGAATTTCTCAAACAAAAACTCTGGAAATTTGTCACCAATAGCTCTGCCTTGCAAGAAATGTTAAAAGAAGTTCTGCAGAGGGGTGCCTGGGTAGCTCAGTTGGTTAAGTGTCTGACTCTTGATTTTAGTTCAGGTCATGATCTCAGGCTTGTGAGATCAGGCTTAACACTTCAGGCTCAGCACTGAGCATGGAGCCCACTTAAGATTCTTGCTCTCCCTCTCCCCCTCCACACCATCAACTTGTGCATGCTCTCTAAAAAATAAATTTTTATTTTTTTATTTTATTTTTTTCACATTTTTAAAATTTTATTATGTTATGTTAATCACCATACATTACATCATTAGTTTTCTTGTTTGTTTGTTTGTTTGTTTTAATGATTTTATTTATTTGACAGAGAGAGACACAGCGAGAGAGGGAACACAAGCAGGGGGAGTGGGAGAGGGAGAAGCAGGCTTCCCGCGGAGCAGAGAGCCCGATGCGGGGCTCGATCCCAGGACCCCAGGATCATGACCTGAGCCGAAGGCAGACGCTTAACGACTGAGCCACCCAGGCACCCCTACATCATTAGTTTTTGATATAGTGTTCCATGATTCATTGTTTGCGTATAACACTCAGTGCTCCATGCAATACATGCCCTCTTTAATACCCAACACCAGGCTAACCCATCCCCCCACCCCCCTCCCCTCTAGAACCCTCAGTTTGTTTCTCAGAGTCCATAGTCTCTCATGGGTCATCTCCCCCTCCGATTCCCCCCCTTCATTTTTCCCTTCCTGCTATCTTTTTTTTTTTTTAACATATAATGTATTATTTGTTTCAGAGGTACATTTATTATTAAGATTTTATTTATTTATTTGACACAGAGAGAGTGAAAGAGAGAGAGACAGAGACAGCAAGCACAAGCAGGTGGAGCTGAGCAAGGAGTCCAATGTGGGATTTGATCCCAGAACCTTAGGATCATGACCTGAGCCAAAGGCAGCCGCTTAACTGACTGAGCCACCCAGGTGCCCCCAAAATAAATTAATTTTAAAAAATAAATTTTAAAAAAATTAAAATTTAAAAAATTTCTGCAGAGAGAAGGAAAATGATGAAGTTCAGAAACTCAGTTCTTTTATATGAAAGTCTGGAAAAGGCAAAATTTTAGGGACAGAAAACAAATCAGTGGTTTCCAGTAGCTGAATGCCAAGGAGGTAATGAGGGGATTGACTACAAAGGGGCCTTAGGGAACTTTTGGGAGAGATGGAAATATTCTATGAGTTGACTGTTGTGGTGATTATAGGACTACATGCATTTATCAAAATATATGTAATGTGTACCTGAAAAGGTTGAATATTACATCTCTAAATATTATCTCACACCTTATTTTAAAATGGTTGACTGATATTAAACTTGAGTTTTCTAGTGCCTTAAGATAACTAATTATCTAAATATTAGGTAATAGCAAAAAACTCCAAAATAAAAACAAGACAGTCTTAACTGGTGTCCAAATGTATATATTAATGGTTAATGCCTATTGATGAATAACTCTTATTTACCTAAAGAATTAAATATAGGAAGTTAAAATTTTTCAGAAACTTAGATACCTTAACATTTAAGGATCAGATAGATTATATACATTTTTAAACTTATTTGTAAAATTGTTTTTTTGAACATGTTTTAAGCTTGCTTGGAAATACAATCAAACAGTATGTCATACCACATTTTTCCCCATAAAGTCATTAAGTTACAATAGTCTATGTCTTAATGCTTCACAAGTATTGATTTTTATTCCTGATTCTTTAGATTTAGGTTGAGTCAGGCCTTAAAAGACCAGTGTTCTTATTTTTAAACATATTGATTAAACTGAAATTGCTCTTGCAATGGGACTATAGAGAATTTATTATTTACTTCAAAATACTAAATATTTGGTCTAATATCTTAAGCCACTGATACCAAATAGCTCAATAAATTGAACACATTATAAAAAACACTAGAAAGAAAAAATAATTAGTTATATTTTTGTCCTGAATATCCAGTGTTTATGCTATGGATTACCAAAGGTTTAATTTTGCTTCTAAACACCTTCTACTTGATAATGAACATTATAATATAAAATTGTTTCATAAACAGTTTTGTTAGTAGCTATTCAGAAAAACCCCAACGCAAGTCAGACTTACTATTCCATTTTATGGATTAGGAAATTTACCAAAAGCAGGAAAATGGCTTGCCTTAAGTTGAATATTGATTCAATGGCAGAATAAACTACTAAATTCAAGCCCTCAGGCATTGCTTATTTCATTATGCAACAAAACCTCTTATATTTTGCATGGAATAAATTTAAGTAATATATCCTTCTAGGTATGTATTAGTTTTAGGAAATATTCATTGTCAGAATAAACACTAATCTGTTTTTTAAAATGAATAAATCTCTGTATTCAAATAGTTTATCAAGAAATAGATTCTTACAGAGTTTGAGAAATTAGAGTTTCTCTTTTAGTTTTTTTAAAAGAGAAGATATGCTACTCCAAAAGACCAAAAGCACTAGTGAAAAGCAGTACCAAGACTGCAATCCCAAGAGAATCTTTGGTGTAGCAGTTAACATAACCTACTTTAAAAATTACTAGATTTGTGGTAGATAAAAGTAATACTAAGAATTGTAGCGAGAGAGGTAATTAACACACTGTAACTGTCATAATCATTGTGAAAAAAAATTTAAATCCACTTTAAAGCCAATATTTAAGTGAACTGAAAATCAGTAAAGTTACCATAAAAGAAAATCAGAGGCCAGTACGTAAAGCTTATTTTTGTCCATGTGCTGTTAAATGTCTATAAAGTTAAAGACTGACACATAATGTACTCTGTGGCCCAAACCAAGTCTCTATTTGTAATTTTGCAGGCTCTCAAAGTTCTTTAGCAATCTGGGTTCTTGTCTTTAGTATCTTCCTTACTGATTCTCCACATAGTCTCTTTTTTTTTTTCTTTTTTTTATTCTTATGTTAATCCCCATACATTACATCATTAGTTTTAGATATAGTGTTCCATGATTCATTGTTTGTGCATAACACCCAGTGCTCCATGCAGAATGTGCCCTCCTCAATACCCACCACCAGGCCAACCCATCCTCCCACCCCCCTCCCCTCTAGAACCCTCAGTTTGTTTTTCAGAGTCCATCGTCTCTCATGGTTCGTCTACCCCTCCAAATTCCCCCACTTCATTCTTCCCCTCCCGCTACCTTCTTCTTCTTCTTCTTCTTCTTCTTTTTTTTTTTCTTAACATATATTGCATTATTTGTTTGAGAGGTACAGAACTGAGATTCAACAGTCTTGCACAATTCACAGCGCTGTGAATTGTCCACATAGTCTCTTTAGAACTTTCAATCTTTCCTAAAGCCACACCCCCTCTCTCAATCACGCACACAAAAAAAAGAATCTTAGGGGTCTTAGTTCTCCAACATGGAAAACCTAAGGATTAGCCATCATCATTTAGAGCTTTTGTTCTCCAGTTTTAATGTCAATACGACAAATCTTTTTTTCCACTTAAAGCTTAATTCTTCTACCAGTGCTTTCCATATAGACTCTGCTGCATCACCATAAAAAGTATAATTCTTCATTATCACATGTTCTATGTGAACACAATTTCCTTTCATAATTAGAAACAAAAATAAAATGTTTCACCACTTTGATTTCTCAGTATGTAATCATTATCCCTCTTTCCTTCCCTGAAACTTCCAGTAAGAAGGGCTTCTGAAAAAGTCAAAGTTTTTTATTGCAAGCAACAGAGACAAATTCCTGCTTTTTTATGCAATACCGAGAACTCCTGGAAAGAAACAGGGAGCTTTCAGAATTGAGGAAAGCTAAGGTCCTGAAAAATAAGTAGTACACAGACCCAACATTATAGCGGATTCTTTACAGCTTTAATCCGTGTGGCTTTAGTTTTTCTCCTTTGAGATAAGCACTTGATGGCTTCTGTTTTCAATATACATCACTTCTATCAAAATTGAAAATTTAATCTAGGATGTACACATTTATAAAACTTTTTAATACAGAAGACTTATAGCTTCGTTATCTGGACTCTAAAACAACTCTACAAGCCACTATCTACATTAAGGTAAAGAACTTCTATAGAATTTTAAGTCATTTTCTTCAGGCTTCCTCTTCAATTGTGAAAAAGCTTGCCTTTGGTCACTTCAAAACAGTATGTTGTATGCCGGGGAACGTGTGTAAGTAAGACTTTGCATAATACTGATATCATTCAACTGTATTCCAAACATGATCTAAAAGCATTAAAGGAACACATTTCCTATAGAACAGCCTATGTTGTCTTATCTTTCCCATCTCTTTATAATCCTCACACAAGCCAAAATGAGTCTCTTCCTTTCTAGTATTTAGTAAGTTTATATAGTGCTTATACCACTGGAAATATTGGATTTAATACCATATGAATCAAGTGAATAAATGAGCCTTATATTCTATTTCAGATAATGATTTCCGTCTTTCTAGCCATACTTTGCACAAATGAATGTCCTCATAATTTCTAGGACTCCAACTTTGTCAGTAATCCCTATGATTCCAGTCTAGTTCTTTTAGAACCACATTCCCTTTAGCTGCCATCATTCTTTTAAAACCACAAATCACTGTTTACCTACTGGGTGAAATAGAGGTTTTCTTACTACAAGGATGCCCATCATCTGCATGGTATTGATTTCATGAAACTTCATCACATGCCACTCTTTGTTTTATAGTTAACCCTCTGATAAAACTACGTTGAGATTAGATTTGTGCAAACACCCTGCCATTCCCCTCTTATCTCTTAGACTCCATCCCTACTCATCCATTTAAGATCTTGACCAGGAAGCCTCCCTTGACTATGCCTGTCCTAGTTGTCCCTCAACTGCCTCAAAACTTCTGTGCACATACCTATTAACATGATTCATACTTTGTCTTAGAGATAGTATTTACCTATTTGGGAGTCTGCCATCAGACTGTAGAAGGAGTCTTATTTTGTGCGCTCATATGCAAATTAAAGACTCTCATAGAGCCAGTGAACTGTATTTCCCAACTTACGTGAATTCAGAATATTATTTAGGCAGTCCTGATGCTAAATCTATGTGTTGCTCTTCTTTCAAATTCCAAGTTCATATTTTTAATTGTCTTAAAGGAATATTTATCAGTAATTCTGTCACTTCTGAATGAAATGTTTTTCCCAAGTTACTCATATAACTCCCTTGCTTCCTTCCAAACTCTGCTCAAAATTCTCTTTAGCACATAAGCCTTTGAATAACTTCATAAAATACCATCCTTCACCTCCCTCTATCCCCTTCATCTAGATTTTCTTAATAATTACCACCTCTATTTTTTGTTTATTGTCTCTCTCTTCTCACTCCAGTATAAGCTCCATGTAAATAAATAATTCACTATGGGGGCATCTTATGTATCCTGCTTTGTTAACCATGTTTGTGAAAGCATATTATTAAATATTAAAGCAGTAGAAAGTGAAAGACCTTCCTTAGTTTTCTTTTATACCAGACTATCACTATCACAATTGTGAAAAGTGATGTTCCCTAATAACTAACACCCAATAACTGTAGAATGCATCCATCAGTGTGCCAAAAGGATCTCAAACCTATGCAGGTCCAGAATTTAACTCATCTACATTTACTCTTCACTGTCATTGAACCTCTCCTCTTACCATCCCTCTTTCTCAATGGCAACATTATTCTCTAAGATATCCAGATGGAAACCTTGGAGAATGTTCATGGTAGCTGTTTATGATTAGCCTACATCCTAAGTAGGATTACTTGCTGATGAAATATACCCTAAAACATCCCTAGTCAAGTGGAAAACAAAGTATAAATATTTGATACTGCAAACTGTGCAAGAAGGCAACCCTGCAATTAAAAATCCTGATAGAAAAGGAGATGGAGTGTGGCATATAAAAGGAAATGTAAGATGAGCATCTTAATTTTTAATTCTTTAAATTTGTGTCCATTTTCCCAAGCATGGCCATCAGAGATGAAGCCAAGAGAACAGCCAGTCTATCTTTCTGCCAGCTGCAGGCCAAATGGAGAGGACACCATTGAATGGGCATCATCTCTCAATGAAGCAATGTCACCCTCTAGTGATACGCAGCTGAAAGATGTTCTTCAAGATCTTTTCATAATATAGGTCAATATAGAAGTGTGAGGAGAGAGGGACACATGAATGGCTCAGTCGGTTAAGCATCTGCCTTCAACTCAGGTCATGATCCCAGGTGTCCTAGGATCAAGGCTAGCATTGGGCTCATCACTGCTCGGTGGGGAGTCTGCTTCCCCCTCCTCCTTGCTCACTCTCTCTCAAATAAATAAAATCTTAAAAAAATAAATAAAAAGAAGTGTAAGGAGAGAAAGTGCCTATACCCAAACAAATATTGTGTTTCCCAGGTTTTAATTTTCCTTTAATCCACTGCTCTGAATAGACAAACTTAAGGTCAACCTGTATATAAACTCTCTTAAAAGAAAGAGGCTATCAGGTTATTCATGTAGTCATGATCTACCTAAAATAGAAGATTAACTTTATAAGAACTATCACTGTTCCTTTATTTTTATTTCTGGAAGCAGTAAAAATGGCTATTCTGTTTTAGTTTTCCTAAGTCTCTGAAATAGAACAGGAAATTAATGAACCTTAAAGACATACTGCTACCTAGACCAAAAAGGAAAGTATCTTCTATTCTCTGCCAGATTATCTAACAACAACATTCCATCAAAATGTATATATGAATTCTAATTAAAACAAAAAGGATGACCCAGATTTAAACACAAACTATTTCCCATTATATCCCCCAATGGATTTAATGTTTAAAAATCCAAAAAAAATAGGGGCGCCTGGGTGGCTCACTCGTTAAGCGTCTGCCTTTCGCTCATGTCGTGATCCCAGGGTCCTGGGATTGAGCCCCACATCGGGCTCCCTGCTCCACGGGAAGCCTGCTTCTCCCTCTCCCACTCTCCCTGCTTGTGTTCCCTCTCTCGCTGTGTCTCTCTCTGTCAAATAAATAAATAAAATCTTAAAAAAAAAAATCCAAAAAAATAATTGCTCCTTAAATTTTGTAATTCATGCATAGTTAGCTAGATGGTTCCCAATTAGATGCCAGACAAAAATGGAAACTAACTTCAGCAGATGTAAATATATGCAAAGGGCATAGAATAGTGTCTGGCACATGCTATTCCATCATTACTAGACCATATTAAGTACCATATTAGTAGTAGAGATTTTGTTTTTTCTAAGTTCTAAAGGTCCCTAAGGAATATAATGCAGTGGTCGTATCAGCCAGAATGGACTAGGTTGGACTATAATGATAAATAACCCTTGGACTATAATGATAAATACACTCACAACGTACTACATTATACTATTACATGTCCAACCCATGCAACTCTGCTCTATGTCGTTTTCATATCCTTTGCACAGGAGTGGATTACTATAAATACAATCTAATAGCTCTAACCATGAAAATTTGAAACTTCAAAAATTCACGTATTTATTAATGTAAGACAAAAATGGGAGAAAGGAAATGTAAAAAAAAAACGGGAGAAAGGAAGATATACTGTCATGCATCAGCCTCAGTACTAGGTAGTTGATATTTAATACACTGGAGTAGCTAATATTTATCTATTTGATAGATGAGGAAACTGAAGCCAAATATTATAAACAGTATTTGTAACCTTACATAGTATAAGATACTTAAATTTATTTAAACTTAAGTGGCAAAATGATACCAACTGAAGATTGGTGGCTTTCCAAATCCACCTATAAAAATGATAAATATACACAGATTTGTATTTAGATATACTGGCATCCTAAGGTTCAACAAACAGTATTTAAGGATTTCAATGAGATGTTTTACATTTTAAAAAAATCTGGTTATATACTACTCTTTCTTTCCTGCCCCACTTCCTGCTCCTTTCCTTCCTCCTCATAACCATGTCTGTTGAACTGAATCAGAAGATTAGCAAAAACAAGGAATCTCTGGTTATGAGCTAACATGCAGCAGAGAAGACAGCCTGAGAAACCATTAATCTGGGAAATAGTTTAGAGTTTCAGGGCACAAAACTACTCTGAAGAGAGGGAGCAAAGATGCCAGGAATGGAAACCACAAAATTTCAACCATACTGGCACACAGATTTTAGCAATGCAGAATACTCAGCATCAGCCAAAAGGCAATCCCTTGGAAAAAGGTTTGAATAGTTATTTCACTGTAAGTTAGCTTTACATTTGGGCTCAGGTAAAATTACCCAGCAAAGGTAAATCAGATCTTCAAAAACAAAAACAAGAAGTGGCCCTGGGTGGGGCTCAGTCAGTTAAGCATCTGCCTTCAGCTCAGGTCATGATCCTGGGATCAAGCCCTGCATTAGGCTCTCTGCTCAGTGGGGGATCTGCTTCTCCCTCTCTTCTTCCTCTCCCCACTTCCCACTTGTGATCTCTTTCAAATAAATAAAATCTTAAAAAAAAAAAAAAAAGCTAACATAAAAACAAGAAGACTCTGCCCTGAATTCTCACATCTTCTGGTCTTCAGATATTGTCTTTAGTTTTGTTTTTTTTTGTGTTTTGTTTTGTTTTGTTTTTTTACACACAATTCTAAATATATATTTCAAATAGTGTATTAATTTGTCTTGTAGATTTTTATACATTTTATGTAGATTACCACAGACTTTATCCAATTTGTATAAAATAAGGAAACTATCAATCATAGTAATAATGCCAGAAAAATCAAGGTCACTGTTTAGAACTTAAGTGTATCTGATGCCTAGAGTTCCATTTGCTTTTCCAAGATTTCCATTGAATCTTTTGTTGGTTAAAAAAAAAAAATCAAAATTTAAACAACTTATCATTCTCTAAAGTTAGATATCTGCTTAGGTTTTACTAAACTTCAAAAATGAATATCAATAATGACAAAACTACATGACTATACTTACTATTCTAATCAATGTCACTTTCAAAGCTATAAATTTAGTCTACCATTTTTGAACTTACTCATGAAGTTATGTAGTATAATTCTTGATATTGTAGATTTTGCTCTCTACAGTGTAAGTATATGTGGCATACAGAATCATGATTTTGATCCCATGGTAATGAAATTCTATCTATTGACTGCTTGGTTTTATACAGGGTTTTTTTCCATATTCCATTAAGTATTTATTTCCTTAAAAGAATTACTTTTATGCATTTGTTTGTTCTTGTTTTTTGTTACTTCTATACCAGGGTTTCTCTTTATAAAATGAAAGTGAGGGGTGCCTGGGTGGCTCAGTTGGTTGAGCATCTGCCTTCAGCTCAAGTCAGGATCTCAGGGTCCTGGGATCAAGCCCCATGTTGGGCTCCAGGCTCAGTGAGGAGTTTCCTTCTCCCTCTCCTTTTGCTCCTCTCCCCCTCATTCTCTCTCTTTCTCTCAAATAAATAAAATCCTTTAAAAAATAAGTAAAATAAATGTGATTCTTCTATGGAACTTGGTAAAGAGTTTTGTTCTATAAACAAGTGGGGATATCTTTGTTGTCAATTCCATGGACTTTGAGTAGTACATATGCTTTCATGCCATAAATCCTAAGACTAAATTGCAGTTTCCTCCCAAGTGAGATGAAATGGATTTGAATTGGACACCGGAAATGTAAACTGCTGTGCTATTTGTTACAGCTGGCCAATTTCGTTCAATTGAAGCAACAGGAATGTGTTGAAAACCAGGCTCTTTCCACAAGGTCATTAGGAAGCTCATGGAGTTGCCAGTGGAAAATTTCAAAGAATTATCCCATGGAGCATGGATGCTTCATTTCAACTAAGGTAGCAATCTTCTATATATCCACAGCTAGCATAGCTACTTTTGTTATCCGAGGAATTTAAGACTTTGACACAAGTTACACTGGCTATAAATTCTGGATTTTCTTTTAATTTTATTGCTTGTTGTCAAATATAAAGAGAACTTTATTATTATAAGCATTATAAGAGCATATGTGCCTGCAAATAGGTTTTTTGTTTGTTTTTTGTTTTTTTACACCAATTGTTGGGAAAGTGTAAGGAAAGAAAATAGGAGTCACTACAAAAAAAAAAAAAGAATTAGGTGTTTAAAAAGTTTTGGAGAATTTTCATTATGGCACCAGAAAAATAAACATTTTCTCCATACTCTGTGATATGTATTCTGTCCCAAAGACTAAAGTGATCAAAATGTAAATTCACAATATAAACAGAGTTTAGAAATTTACAGTAAAATTATAGGCTGCTAATTTGGTTGTATAAACCTGTATCATTGTTTCATTGTAGACTAGAAAATCTAACCATAACATTCATTTAAATGTTTTATGGTTTTAACTATATTCCAAGCTAGACAACATGAAGACCTACTATGTAAACCAACAGTCACATTTTTGAGAAATTCAATAGGTGAACATCTAAAATATTAATGGATATAATTAAATGAGCACTCTTTTATAAAGCTCTAACTACAAAATTATAGGCAGAGTTGTTTAGCTATTGTATTTTTTCTTTTATTTTTTTTTTGGTAGATCCTTCCCAGCACATCACTGTTTGCCTTTCCATTGCCTTTTAGGTCACTGTTTATAGTAACTGAGGAGGTAGGAAAAAATGGCAACTAGAACAGTGAGCAGATGGCTAACACAGTCCCCTCCACGCGACTCCTGCTAACATAGAAATCTGCTCAAGACTACATGGTAAATAGTGTTTATCATAGGTGGGATCATTAGCCCTTTAGCCCCTTCATTAACTCTGACCCCTACAGTTCAGCATTAATGAAACCATAACTTCCCATTCCTGAGGCCTCTGTACTATTCCTATAGTTCCCTAGTAATGGTGTGTGTGTTTACTAAAGCTACATTACAGAGCTTTGTACTGCACGCCCCTAGCACCAGCCACACACATCCTTGTGGGTCTTTGACACACACTGGTAAAGTTCTGCAATGAACTGTGCTTATTAGAACCCACCAGGAAGGCGAGCTTCTTAGTATAATTAGCTCCCCTGAGAACAACGGCTGTCTTACCAGCTGGAAAGCTAGAAGAAAGGCACTGAAAAGGCACCTGTAATTAAATTTCTTTCTCTCTTTCTTTCGTATTTGTAGTTCAGTTTTTTTGTTTGTTTGTTTTGGTTTGGTTTGGTTTTTACTTTTCATCTCCACCTTGATTAGCAAAGTATAACTACATAATTTGGCAATTAGAAATACAAGCTGCTGAAGGTCATTTCTTTAAGTACTATATCACTAAACTTGCTTCTATTAGTGCAAATTCAGTAGATAAATGTTATAGACATAAACACACAAGACATGAAAAAAGCATAGCTGTTTAGAATCTTCACTATGTAGACAAAATGCTTAAATGGATTAATTTTTATATAGGACGTATCTCCACCAAAGCATGGTTTTGATTTTGGTCTGAGGCCTTCCTCCTATTACTTCTCATTTCCCTTTGATATTTTCCTTTTCTTTCCCTGCCTGCTGTTTTTCACTCTATCATCCCACTACAGCCTTCCTGTTGATAGCTGACAGTCTGTTGACTTTTGTTATGAATATACCAATTATCATTTTAATGGGTTTCAACTTCTCTCAAGTGGTACAGTAAACGGTGTAAGAAATGCATAGCAGGTTCTGGCAACAGCATATTATCACAAATGTGAGTAACTACAACTCCGTTGACTTGATGGCCTCAGATTACATTTCACATTCATATGGGAGAATGAGATGGGGTCTTATACCATCCATTCTAATGCACAAATATTTATCTAGTAAATGGCCATCTCTTGAGGCATAACACTGGTTTATGTATGGACCTGGGATTGTAATGAAGATCTAAGCAGTCCTTAGTTCATTTGTCTAGACTTGAGAAAAGCTTGTTTTGAAGGTAACTGGGGAACGGAAATGCTAATAACTATGGTAATTAAAATTATCTGGCAGTTGGAGTTCTTTCATAAACATCTTACTGAGTCAACTACGAAAACAATAGAAGGCAGTCTGTTCAAATAGCTGACACTGTAGCCTCAGAATCTCTGAATCTGGGATTTTTAAAAAATCTACAATAAAGTCAAGATTTTTTACTCCCTAATTTTCCTGCTCCGAGGCTATATTTGCACAACACAATCAACCCTGCTGTTTCAATCAAGTCAGTGAGGGGGAAAAAAAAAAAGTCAGGAGAACCAGATGTTTGGCACTTTGTATATGAAACAGCTGGTTGATTGTCTGAACTTTTCATTTTTGAACTAATCTTGCTGTCATAATATAGAAACATCCTGAAAACTGATTTCTTTGCTTGTGAAATGTAAATAGCTCCCTTTAGAGGCATGGTATGGGGTTAGCTACCTTAGAATTAATAGGAAATGGTTTAAATTGAGTAAAATTCCGCTTACAGATATATAGTAAGGAAGAAAACACAAATGATGTTCAAGGAAAATTAAGTTTCAACAGCCCTGCTACAAATTTTATCTTAAATTCTCTTCAGCTGCACAATGTCTTACTGCAATAAAGAATTAACTACTAATTTTTATTTTTAAAAGATTATGAAAGATTTTTCTCGTTATGGAGTTATTTGAATCTTTGTCATATTAAAATTTAGGTCTAATTTTAAAGTACTTATCCCTCTTACTATTACAGTTTTGTATTTAAGTAGGATTTTATATATCTCAAGTAAAATGATTTTTTAAAAAAAAACACTGTGCATTTAGCCCCTTAAATAAAGCAATTTCAACATCAGAGAGTCTTATGTTAGCAGATTATAATACTATACACAACTATGTGCATGGCAAAAACACAGTAAAGGTAAGTAAATGTTATCACTAGTTTTTCTAATAGACTTTTCTGGTCTATAGACACAGAATGCTTTCTATTTTCTGAGTCTCTGCTCTAATTTTAAGCTTTATATTTACATATATATTTACCTACCCAGTATGTACCTGTGGCAAGTGAACTAGTGAAATAAGTATCTAGATATTTCCATGCAATATTTTGCCTCCATCATTCAATGATATAACAAAAAAAATATTTATTGAAAAATTGTTATACAAAAGTTATTGTGCCAGGCACTTTTAGAATGCAAAAGTATGAGCATAACACCTGTTTAATAACAGTATAAGACATTCAATAAATAAAATTTGCAATGCAAATAACAAATGCTTGCAACTTTTAGGGGATGATTATTTTATGCTAGAGGCAAGTAGGAAAGTGCATACTGAATAAGCTAGTTATTAACAATGAGTATAATTTGGAAAAGTGTCAATGAGATGACATTCCTGGTAGACTGAACACAGGCACACTGGAGAGAGCATGATCAGAAGTGACTGTTAGATCTGTTGTAGCATGAGTAGCACCAATAACAAAGAACAAAGGTCACTGATAATTCTTGAAGCATAGAATGCATCTAGTAAGCAGATGGAATTCAGTGCAATATGTATTTTGTATGATAGAGAATATATTACAACTCTTAATGTAAAACCCATTCTTTCCTAGTTGGCTGTTATAGCTTGAATTGTGTTCCCTCCCAACACCACCCCCCCCAAAAAAGCTATGTTGAAGTCCTAACCCTGAGTAGCACAGACCATAACCTTATTTCAAAATAGGGTCATTGTAGATGTAATAATTAAATTAGAATGAGATCATACTAGAGTAGGATTGGCCCTAATTCAGTATGACTAGATGGCCTTGTGAAAAAAGACACCTAGGAAGAACGCCATGTAGAAAACAGATTGGAATTATGGAGCTGAAAGCCAAAGATTGCTGGTCAACCATTAGAAGCTAGGAAGAGGCGGGGAAGAGTTGTCCTACAGGTTTCGTGGGAGCATGGACCTGCCAACACCTGATCTTAGGCTTCTAGACTCCAAAGATAATGAATTCTTGTTGTTTTAAGCAACTCAGTTTGCGATACATTATGGCAACCCTACCAAACTAATACACTGGCTATACAATACCATACCACAGGCTGTTTCCCTTGCATATGGCTACAGGGGCTTAAGAAATTACAATTAATTTTCTTGGTTGTTTTCACTTAGTGATCTTTTAATTCAATTCTACTTTGGGAAATCAAGAGACATAACTTGATAAATTATCAAAATGTTATATGATCATTCAAAAGATATTGGCTGACTATAAATAACATATGTGTATTATACTACCTAAAGTACCTGTATCTAAACATAAATGAATGTTTAGATATATGGATAAAGGTAAATTGGTATTTGAATTTAGGCTTATTATGATACTATGGCAAAACAACCAAGAAAATATTGAGGTTGATTTATGGAGACTAATTTTAGTAACATTTTTATTAATAAGCAAAGATGTAAATACTTAATTGCTACTCTAGATGTAAATACTTTGTTTAATTGCTACTCCCTCAAAAAAAAAAAAAAAAGTGGGACCATAACCCATAAAACACACATTAAAAACAATGGGTTAGAAAAGAAGTCTTAGGAGAAATAAGATACAGATCTGTAAAATTAAGCACTAATTTTTTTTTCTTTCTTTCAAGATTTTATTTAAATTCAAGTTAGTTTACATATAGTATAGTATAATATTAGTTTCAGGGGTAGAATTTAGTGATTCATCACTTGCATATAACACCCAGTGCTCATTACATCAAGTGCTCATCACCCAATTACCCCATTCCTCTACCCACCACTCCTCCAGCAACCCCCCCATTCATTCCCTATACTTAGGAGTATTATGATTTGCCTCCCTGTCTTTATCTTATTTTCCTTCCCTCCCCCTATGTTCATCTGTTTTGTTTCTAATATTCTACATGAGTGAAATCATATGGTATTTGTCTTTCTCTGACAGAATTATTTTACTTAGCACAATACACTCTAGTTCCATCCAGGTAGTTGCAAATGGCAAGACTTCATTATTTTTGATGACTGAGTAATATTCCTGTGTGTGTGTGTGTGTGTGTGTGTGTGTACCACATCATCTTTATGAATTTATCAGGTGCTGGACATTTGGGCTCTTTCCATGTTTTGGCAATTACGGATATTGCTGTTATAAACATTGGGGTGCAGATGCCTCTTCAAATCACTTTTTTTTTTCCCTTTAGATAAATACCTAGTAGGGCAACTGCTGGGTTGTAAGGGTAGTTCTATTTTTAACTTTTTGAGGAACTTCCATACTGAACACTAATTTTTTTAAAGCATTCATTTCAAATACAGAAAGAACTGGGTGAAAAGGAAATACTGGTATTGGTGATGCATGTTTAGGACAAATCAAAGCTGCACATTCTCTCCAAAATTCTATGTTAGTAAATATAAATTTAAAAGGGGGTTTTATGTAACAAACATTCACTGGTTAAAAAGTGTATAAATGATATAGAATAATAAAAACATCTGAATTATAGTAAGATTAAAAGTTTTTAAATGTTTTCAGACTGAAAGTAGTAAGTTCTGGTATATGCAACAGAATATTACTTGGCTTTATAAAAGAACAAAATTTTGCCATTTTTGGACAATATGGATGGACCTCAAGGACATGATGGTGAGTGAAATAATTCAAAGAAATATTGTATGATTCCTCTTATATGTATGGTCCAAAACAAAAAAATAATCTAACTTTATTTATAAAAAACCAGATCTTTTCCTTTAAGATCTGGAACACCACAAGTGTGTCCACTGTCATGACTTCTACTCAATATAGTACTGAAGTCCTAGCTGCAGCAATCAGACAAGAAAAATAAAAGTAAAGTTTCAGGTTACAAAATTAATACAAAAATCTATTGTATTTCTATACATGAATAATGAAGTAGCAAAAAGAATCTAAGAAAATAATCCCATTTATAATGACATCAAAAAAATAAATAAATAAACACCTAAGAACAATTTTAACAAAGAAGGTGAAAAAGACCTGTACTCTTAAAACTGTAAGACATGGATGAAAGAAACTGATGTCACAAATGGAAAGATATAGCATACTCATGGACTGGAAGAATATTCTTATAGTGTTCATATGACCCAAAATAATCTACACAGTCAATGTAATTCCTAGCCAAATACCAACAGCATTTTTCACAAAACTACAAAAAATAATCCTAAAATGTATGGGATCCCAGAAGATCCCAAATAGTCAAAGCAATCTTAAAAGAAACAAAGCTGGAGGTATTATAATCCCAGATTTCAAGCTATACTGCAAAACTGTAGTAATCAAAACAATATGGCACTGTCACAAAAACAGACACATTGGTCACTGGAACAGGGTAGAGAGCCCAGACATAAGCCCACACTTAGATGGTCAATTAATCTACAACAAAGGAGGCTAGAATATACAAGGGGGGAAAGATAGTCTCTTCCATAAATGGTCTTAAGAAAACTAACCAGCTACATACAAAAACAATGAATCTGGACCACTTTCATGGACCATACACAAAAATTTAAAAATGGATTAAACAGATAAATATAAGACCTGAAACCATAAAAATCCTAAAAGAAAATACAGGCAGTAATCTTTTGGACATCAATTCTAGCAACATTTTTTCTAGATCTATCTCCTCAGACAAGGACAACAAAGCAAAAAGAAACTATTGGGACTACATCAAAATACGTTTTTGCATAGCAAAGGAAATCATCAACAAAATAAAAAGAAACTACTGAATGAGAGAAAATATTTGCAAATGATATATATCTGATAAAGGGTTAATACCAAAAATATATAAAGAACTCCTACAACTCAATACAAAAAAAAAAAAAAAGATGAAAAAATGGGCAGAGGACAAAATTTTTGCAATAAAGACATAGATGGCCAACATACATGAAAAGATGCTCAACATCACTAATCATTAGGGGAAAGCAAATCAAAATCACAATGAGGTATTACCAGTCAGAATGGCTAGTATCAAACAGATAAGAAATAACAATGTTTTTAAGTAAGTGGAGAAAAGGGAACCCTTGTGCTCTCTTGGTGGTAATGTTAATTGGTGCACCACTCTGGAAAACAGTGTGAAGTTTCCTCAAAAAATTAATACTAGAAACATCTTAAGATCAAGTAATTCTACTGCTGGTTATTTACCCGAAAAAGAAAAAAAAAGAAGAAAGAAAACACTAATTCGAAAAGAAACGTGCACCGCTATATTTATTACAGCATTATTTATAATAGCCAAGACATGGAGGCAACCTAAATGTTCATTGATAAAGACGTGGTAAACACACACACAAACACACACACACACACACACACACTGGAATATTACTCAGCCATAAGAATGAGATCTTGCCATCTGCAACAACATAGATAGATGTAGAAGGTATAATGCTAAGTGAAATAAGTCAGAAAAATTCCACATGATTTCACTTATATGTGGACTCCAAAAACAAACAGACTCATAGATACAGAGGAAAAACTGGTGGTTGCCAGAGAAGAGGACATGGCAGGGAGTGGTCAAAATAGGTGAAGGGATATAAACTCCTAGCTATGAATAAGTCACAGGGATGAAAAGCACAGCATAGTCAATAATATTGTAATAACTTTGGTGACAGATGGTAGCTACAGTTATGATGAGCATTGCATAATGTACAGAATTTTTGAATCACTATGTTGTACACCTTAAAGTAACATAACATTGTATATCAACTAGACTCCAGTAAACAAAAACAAAAGAAAGGCTAGATATCAGAAAAACAACAAAAATAACAAACCCATAAATACAGAAATAGATTGATGGTTAACAGAGGCAGGGAGATGGGGGGTGGGGGAATGAGTGAAGAAGGTCAAAACATATTGAGAGAAAATCAGTTCATGTAAGTAATTAAACATGAGCAAAGCCACAAAGGGAAAACGGAAGTCATCATGTCCAGGAAGGTATAAGGAGGAGTTTCCTGCTTTGTTTGCTTTTCTACACTGGATAGGTCCTAGCATTAACCTTCCATTATTCCACTAGCAATTGGATGGCCATTTTACATTGTTAATTTTTGAGAGTAAATTCTAGAAGGGATAAACTATACATGATAACTTCATTATTGCCCAGAAATATGGATAACATGCACTTTTTTTTTCTGTCAAGAAACTAAAGGTTTTTCCTTCATCACATAATAAATAGAAGACACTGTTAGACAAATAAGTAAGCAGTGCTTTTGATTTTAAAATCAAAATCTAATGAGAGAAAACCACCTGCCTTTTCTTCTTGCTATGTCTCCCAACCTTACCACTAGGGAATTCTGTTGTTAATTTCTGTGTGATTTATATGAGCATCTGTGCTCCATAATCATGTGCATATTTTATGATTTCATTTGCTGTCATGACATCCTTAGGATTTCATATAGACTTTATTAGAAAGAAGTCACTGTTGGCAAAGCATTATTTTAAATAAACAAAATAGTTGTGTGCATATTTATAATCAAAATCACTGAGCTAGATGTATGAACTGAACTGATGTTCAAGTTGGGTATCCATTTACTTAGGTACTATACCTCCCACTTGATGCAAATCAAGTTTTCTAATTACAAGAAATTATTTAAGGTGCATGGTTATGTGTGTTCATATTTCTACTTTCATAATGTTTATTTTTTAAACTCTTTAATGCTTTTACTTGTTCCCTATTCTTTAGTGATCCTTTAAGACAGTGGTTCCCAGACTGTCATCCCTAGCCGAGATGCAAGGACATGACCTCTATTGTTTGCTACTGATTCCTTCTCTGATAACTCTAGGATGGAAGTAAAGGAAGCAGACTCTATAATCACTTGATAAATGACTTCTGTTTTTGAGGATCCCTCTGCACAATACTGAGGATCCTGTAAGAGACTGTTATGGTCCATTGTTCCCCTGCTATCATTTTCAACAACCTAAAATTATAGTATTAAGAGAAATTCTAGGATGCAAAATACATTTTTCAGCCCCTGAATTATATGCCACATCACTTGTCTGCTTAATGAGAAACAGGTGGCTCATTTTCAATTGCTACCATTTATTCCTTTGACATAAACTTGTTTTCCTTACTTTCATGGTTCTTTAATTTGCTTGTTATAATATTACTCTCTGAAGGTAAAACTAGAAATTTCAAGAATGGTTGGTGTGTATTGCTTGTTGTACATCTGTGATAAAGTGTTCTCAATGCCACAGAAAGTTTCATAAGGAAAAATAGAAATGGGTAGGAAAAGTAGAAAAACAAATTTCTAAGATAGCAAGGTGAAACTTAAACAGAGAAAGTTAATTTCACATATTTTCATCTGAAAAGTAGAAGAATTCAGAACTAATTCCTAATTCAATTTATCACAAATTGATATGAATGTTACCACGCTAAATATTTTTTTTAAAGATTTTATTTATTTATTTGACAAAGAGAGAGATAGCGAGAGCAGGAACACAAGCAGGGGGAGTGGGAGAGGGAGAAGCAGGCTTCTTGCCAAGCAGAGAGCCTGATGTGGGACTCGATCCCAGGACCCTGGGATCATGACCTGAGCCGAAGGCAGACGCTTAACGACTGAGCCACCCAGGCGCCCAATGCTAAATATTTTTAAAAGCACATCTAGGAAATTAAAATATGCAATGCTCACATAAAGATAAACCAAAATTTAAAATACCTACTTAACATAATTAATCACTATCAATTTCAGGGTAGAGTTTTAATGTACAGAATATGCCATAATCAATCATGAAGCCCTTCAATAAAATAAGCAAAATGAAACATATTAATTGCAGAAATTGTTTGGCTGATTCAAATTAAGTTAAGGCCAAAAGTCACATTATAGGCAAGCTAATTGCTTAAACTGAAACAAGGTTGATTTTTCTTTTACTTTCATCAATAGCTTTTACACTCCTTGAGAATACCGTATCTTACTTATTTCTGAATTACAAATGCCTTTTATTTACTGGGGCAAACCTTTTATCGACTCCCTCGTATGCTAGGTATATAGGCATAAAAACAAATCAGTACCTGCCAAAGGTCTCACATTATTCACAAGAGATTCACATTAACTTTCTTAAATATTTATTGTTAATTATGATAACTTTTATTTCATTGAAAAGGCCTTAACAGACTTTAGACCAACTTTTACCTACTGTAAGAAGTTTATACTTATTGCAGATTTTTCATAATTGCTTCAAAAATAATTTTGAGCAAAGATCAACTTTAGAGCAAGTTTCACTTTGTTTTTATTTAATTCTAATTTTTCCTAATCTTTGTCATCTTGAACTAGGTATACAATTTTAGGTCTCACTGTGTCTTCCAAAAATGAGGGCAATAACATCTGAAGAGTTGTGGTATGGATCTAGGTAAAGTCTGGGAGAATTGCATCTTACATAGAGGTTAGGTTCTAATGTTAGTCCTTATGAAAAAAGCAAGTCTAATAAAACCTACCTTTGGGAATAAACCCTTAAATTTCTCATAAGATTATATATAGTTCTGGGTATGTAATCCTTGTACAGGAATACAATTCACATCTGTAACCTTTTAGATCAAAATGTGTTTCAGAGTTCAGAATAGCTTGTATTTCAGAAAGCTAAAATGTTCACGTACCTTTCAAAGTAATACTTTAAGCTCGTCTCTCCCAGGATCTTGTGATCAGGCATATTAATAATTCTGAAATGTAACTGTGTGTTGGAGTCATGCAGGCATCTGTGGGAGAGCTATCAAGGTTGACATGAAGCAGGGAATATTTTGGTGTTCAAGGAAAAATCAGAGACAAGGTGTGCTCACGCCAGTGTAATCAGATAGTAGGCTGAGAGGAGAGGTGGTCATGAAGCTGACAGTGGGCCTGAACTGGATGGCCATGTCGGCCAGTGAACGAACTGTGCCTATGACTCAGTGTAATAGGGAATCACTGTGAGCTCTGAGCATAGACGGATCTGACATATTTTAAAATAACTCTGGCTCCTATACTGAGAAAGACTAACATATGGGTGGCAATAATAGAAACAGGGAGATCATTTAGGTGGCCTTCACAAAAATTAAAGTGAGAACTATGATTGCTCAGATTATGTTAGTGGCCATGGAGTTTTGGGGAAAAAAGTTTAGGGTAAAATTGATAGAATTTGCTGATAGATTAGATGTAGACTGGGGGGGGGGTAAGAGTTTCACTAAGGATTTTTACTTGAATAACTCAAAGGATAAGATTTCCATTTACTGATATGGGGAATACTATAAGTGCAGCTGATCTGTAATTTAAAAAAAAGTCAAGACTGGTTTTGGCCATATGTAGCTTTATGTTTACTAGATATATAAGAGATGATGTCAAATAGGGTGCAGAGTACAGAGTTATACACTGGGTATATACATTTGGGAGTCTTCAGTGAGCTGGTAGCATATAAAAATCACAAGACGGAATGATGTTATAGAGAAAATGGATGATGACATAGAACAGAGAGAGGAATAGGTCTGAACACTCGATCTAGGACTAACTTTTGGATATCTTTGAGAATACCAGAATCTGACAAAGAGGACTGAGAAAAAATAAGATAGAAAACAAGATAGAGGGTTGTTCCAGGACCTAGTGAAGAAGGGGTTTCAAGAAAGAGTGAAAATAATTGTATGAGAAATCAAGTAAAATGAGGACTAGAAGTGACCTAAAGCAAAACAGAAGGCATTAGCGCCCATCATGAAAGTTATTTTACTGTTAAATGGTAGATGTGAAAGTCTGAGTTCAAGGAAACAAGACAATATGAAAACTGGAGAATACAAACAGATAAAACTTTAAAGATGATTGGTTAGATCACAATAATGGAATGGTAGTTGGAGGAAAACATGTGTGGGGGGGAACTGCCCTCCCATATATATGAAACAGTATACCCGGGAGTATGATCATGATGGGCATGACTCAGCAGAGGGGGGCAATTTATAATATAGGACAGAGATGAGAGAATTGCCACATCAATTTCCCTGAGATAGGTGGGGGGATATAGGATCTAGTACACAAGTAAAGGAACTGACCTTGCTAGGAATATAAACAGCTCATCTATGGTAACAGAAGGTGAGGTGGGCAGGTAGGTAGAGGATGTTAAGATGGCAATTTATGGAATATGATTGAATCCATTTTCCCAGTGAATTAATAAGGAAAGTTAGCTCAGGATTGGGAGGGGATTTTGAAGACTGGTAGGGAGAGGAGAAGATAGGAGTCACCCAATAGAGGGGGAAGGTAGACAGCCTCAGGATGTGTGGAGAAGCTGAGACTAGTAGCAATTAAAGTAAGAATTGTGGGCATCCTAATGCACTTCTCCAGTAAGGTTAGGTGCCCAAGTTGATACAGAGAGTAGGTAGAGAGTCGAATTTAACAACCATTTAATTTTAACAGGTAAAAAAGCAAGAGACACAAAGTTGAGTGTTTATAAAACAGAATGACGGTGTGATGGACCTTTGACTAAACATGGATAAAGAATATTTTAAAAGACAGAAGAACCATGTAAAAGTGATATATTCAATGGATTGTACATAGCAAAGTGGAGAGAAAATTATGGTCATTCTACTAGCAGGAATGGTCCTGAAAGATATGAAATGGTCGGAAGAAAATGCTTAAAAATGGAACCAGAAAAGACCCTGAATCGCCAAACTGCGGAAGGAGCTGAGATGCCCTTCAACAGATAAATGGATAAAGAAGATGTGGTACATATACACAATGGAATATCATTCAGCCATCAGAAATGATGAATACCCACCATTTGCATCGACATGGATAGAACTGGAGGGGACTATGTTAAGTGAAGTTAGTCAACAGAGAAAGAGAATTAACATATGGTTTCACTCATATGTGCAACAGAAGTAATAGCACGGAGGACCATAGAGGAAGGGAGGAAAATCCAAAGGGGGAAAAATCAGAGAGGAAGTTGAACCACGAGAGACTATGGACCCTGAGAAACAATCTGGGGGTTTCAGAGGGGAGGAGGATTGGGGGGAGGGGGTAACAGAGTGGTGGGTACTGGGGAGGGCACGTCATTTGATGAGCACTGGGTGTTACACTTAACTAATGAATCATTGAATACTGCATCAAGGACTAATTATGTACTATACAGTGGCTAACTGAACATAATAAAAAAATACATTTATGAACAGCTATGATTAGAAATAAAAACGTCCAGGCTATGCCTTTCAAAGACTGCTGAATTCAAATGTGTGAATTCAAGAATCTTGAGGGCAGGAATTTAAGCGAGTCAAGCAGTCATTCATCTTAGTATTTAACACTTAGAGAAAGGGTATTAGAAATTCTCTATGTAACAAAAATTTTTGAGTCATAGCCATAAAAAACATAGAAATGAGTAGGCGCAAAAAAAAAAAAAAAAACCAACCAAAAAACACACACATGGGGCACCTGGGTGGAGCGTCTGCCTTCGGCTCAGGTCATGATCCCAGGGTCCTGCTCAGCGGGAAGCCGGCTTCTCCCTCTCCTACTCCCTCTGCTTGTGTTCCCTCTCTCACTATGTCTCTCTCTGTCAAATAAATAAAATCGTAAAAAAAACACATAGCCACTTGTTTTTCTTTCATTGAATCTTCATTTATCACCACTGAATGCTTTAACACTGGTATCATGTAGTACCAAGGACAGCAGAAACAATTCCCAACAATTACAAACCATTAAGAACTTTCATTTACAATGAGTACATGTAGCCAAGTCTAAATGTGTGGGGGCCAACTATATAGAAATGGAAGCTCTCTTAATTAGCTCCCATATGAATTAAAATATTAAAGAAAATTAGCAAAACTGCTAATTTGAAGCTAAATATAGATTAGAATGTAGCCAATTAAAAGATCTTTTGAGGAAGCAGTATAGTCTTACCGACATTGTCTAGAAATGCTGCCTGATGGTAATAACATGCAGACCAAACTTAGTGTTATTTTTAAATCCTCCACAGACAATTCATCCCTTATTACCCATACCTGGGGTAGAATGCTCTCATCAGTCTACTTTTAATATGACCAAGATATTAGAAGTACCCCGAATATATTGAAATCATTCATAAAGAAGGTGACTACTAGAGAAAACAACAATGAACTGGGCTTAAAATGAAGGATAGAAGGGGAGTTTAAGTGGCCACAGAGAGATCTGCAACAAGGATAAATGAGCGGTAAAATGTCATCTCATGAGCTTCTGTGCTATACATTTTAAGAGAGAAAGAATTGGCATGTCTGAAAATGGCAATGAAAAGTCCAATGGACTGTGGACTAGTGAGTGATAATAGGAGAAAAAGTCACTGTCTCTTGAGAGGGCTACAGAGAAGGCAGTATCATCAGGAGAGCACCAGCATCTGGCTTTCCAGATGTACAGGATGGTGCTTACCTGTACCTATTTCTCTAAGTCATATAGAAAAGGCATAATATAGCATAAAATAGGAGGGGAGTCTCTGACTTAACATGTCACCTCTATCTTATTCCACAAGCAGTTTTTAAACACCACCATTCCAAATAAGATGTCAGAGTGTGTATGTGTGGATGTGCGTGGGGCTGGGGGCGGGGGGGCACGGTACTTGATTTCTAAGACTTATATAGGAGCCACAATGTACTAGTTACTTTCCATTCTCCACAGTGATACATACTTATCTCCATTTTATTCAAGAAACAATAGACAGCTCAAGTCCTGTGTTTTTCTCAAAAATTACACCGCTCCAGTGCCTCTCTTACACACAAAATATTACATGATCCAAAGTCCAAAGAAAGCATTGCATTCTCCACTGGCATTCTTGCTTCAATCACTTGCTAGGACAAAGTTCGACACTCCTTTATTATCAGATATACCATATCTCATAAATATGTGAGGACAAGTGACAAGACCCTCCCTTTGCAATATCAGTTAAATTAGACTAGATGATTGCTCAATATTTTGACGGTTTACCATATTTGAGGTTCTATGCTAAGTGATTCAAATTGATCACCTGTGGTCTTCCCTAGAACAACCCTTTGAGGAAGATATAAGCAGCTCAATTTGCAGAGAAGTAAAATAAACCCTGGAAGTGTCAAATAAATGGCTGGCTGAATTGCAGACCTGTCTTCAAATTTATATTATTTTACCTTACTATGCAAAATAAAAATTACACACTATCGTAACTACTAAACATTAGATATGGGGTTCCACAACAGCAATATTTTGAGTATCTGCAAATTGCTCCATTCTATGAAAGCCCTCAGAGAAAGTGGGTAGAGAGCAGAATTACTCCAAAACCCTACTTGAATAAACACAATAATGGAGAGATCAATAAAGACATAATCAAGATTCATTTTTAAAGCTCATATATCAAAATATTAGCAAAATTTTTCTTAATATTCTGTAACTCCAAGATCACTTGGAAAAAGAACACTCCATATTTAAAACACTGGCGGTCTCTTATCATTCTTCCAGAAGATTTAGGTCTTAGAAGTACTGGCCCTGATCAAAGTCCTTCCTCCCTACTCTTCAACCAGGAATGGACAATTACAAATGAGTTACATTTACATTAAATGTAACTTTATTAAGAAAAATAAAGTCTAGGGCACCTGGGTGGCTCAGCTGGTTAAGCATCTGCCTTCAGCTCAGGTCATGATTCCAGGGTGCTGGGATTGGTTGTATTGGTCCCTCTCCCTGCTCAGGGGGGAGTCAGCTTCCCCCTCCCCTACTGCCCCTCCCCCCCGCTCATGCTCTCTCCCTCACGCTCTCTCTCTCAAATAAACAAAATCTTTAAAAAAAAAAAAAAGAAAGAAAGAAAAAGGAAGTCTGTGTTGAAAAAAAAATACTCCAAATCACATCAGTGCAACAAAGTGATTCAAGAGGCTGCAACTCAGTTCTCCTATTCCCACCAAGGTATTAAAAAGAGTTACAGTACTTCTCTGTATTGATTTTACTGCAATACTGTTAATAGATTTCTGTGTGTTGTGGATATGTAGGCCTTTGTCTCCCATAACATACTGCAAGTGTATAGCATACAGAGCTTTTAAAATCCTACATGTATTCATTTAAGTAAAGACTTAGGACAGCACTTCATGAATAATAGCTGTTGAATATATATATATATGTGCTTAACGATATTCTATAATTTTGTCAAATGTTGTATGTTGTAATTCTATCAAGAACCCCATTTTACATGTGATGATGTAAAAGCAAAAAAAAGGATATATATTAATATACACAAATATATATATAGAATGTATTTTAGAGGGTGTAATATATAATCTCATGTTCCAGATTCACTTTTTCTAATGGCCCATAAGCCAGACACTTCTCTAGGATCAAGAATTACAGTGGTGGGGTGCCTTGGTGGCTCGGTCGGTTGGGCGTCTGCCTTCAGCTCAGGTCATGATCCCAGGGTCCTGGGATCGAGCCTGCCTCGGGCTCCCTGCTCAGCGGGAAGCCTGCTTCTCCCTCCCCCACTCCCCCTGCTTGTGTTCCCTCTCTTGCTGTCTCTCTCTCTCTGTCAAATAAATAAATAAAATCTTTAAAAAAATAAAAAAAAAATACAGTGGTGATTAAAACAGACAATGGACCTCCCTCGTTAACTTTACGGTTTCAGGAAAAACTATCAAGACAACACATAAATAGGGGAAAAGGGGAGAGAGGGTGACTGGAAGGTGTGAGGAGGGAGATCTGCCATTTTAACTTGGTCATCATGGAAGACTCCTATTGAGTGAGTGTAGAGGTCTCCAACCTGAGGGAATTGCAAGAACAGAATGTATGGCAAAGCAGAGCCACAGGAGATGGATCAAGGTTCAGTAGGGGCTAATCTTCAGCCCTTTTTTGTTTTATTTTATTTTATTTTAAAGATTTTATTTATTTATTTGACAGAGACAGAGATAGCGAGAGCAGGAACACAAGCAGCGGGAGTGGGAGAGGAAGAAGCAGGCTTCCCCTCGAGGAGGGAGCCTGATGTGGGACTCGATCCCAGGACCCTGGGATCATGACCTGAGCCGAAGGCAGACGCCTAACGACTGAGCCACCCAGGCGCCCAGGCCCTTTTTTGTTTTAGTGAAGAATGTCAAAATGGATTTAGCTACAAAGATGAATTTTTTAAAAGATAAGTCAATCACAAACTTTATATTAACTGAAAAATAGCACAACCACTATAAATCTAAGAAAAATCCTAATAATTTTATTAATTGACACACTTTTGTATTATTTTTTCTACATTTTTCAGCTGCACACTGTTAAATAGCTCCTATATGGCAATGATTATCTAAGAGTGAAAGGATAATTTTTTCTAGCATACTTCATCAAAATTTACTTTTCCTTACTGAGGGATTAGAAAACTTCCTTTCATTTTTAAAATGGGTATTGAAAACATCAATTTTTTAGTATTACTATCAAACTTTTGAGAACTTCTATAAAGTTCTTTTTATATGTAAGTTATTAAATCTCAGGGCATTTTAATTTTTCTTGTAAAGTAGTTGTAAAAATTATTTGAACTGACAACAATCTATGCCACTGATGTGGATTCACTATAGTGCTATATTGATAGTCATATTATCTTTCTTAATATCAGTATTTCATGTTAAATCAGCATGAAATTAATTTTTTCCACCTTCTATTCAAACTATTCTCTCTTCTTCATTAACTGAATTACCAAACAACTTAAGATTCTATCCACTTCTTTTCAAAATGTATTTTTCAATGAATTACTGCTTTGGTGGGATGTAATTTTTTTTTTCATTTTGCTTCTTGATATCAAAATAATTTCAACTGATTTCCTTACTCATTCTCTTTACCTTCCTTTAGAGACTGTAAATTTTTATGTTTTCTGAGTTCCTCCATAATTATTTTTTAAATATGAAAGTACTGCATACATACATTAAATCAAGAGTCTAATTTCTTATTTGTTTTGGTGAAATGTTTCTAACCATTCAATTACACGTAAAGCATTATCAACTTTATTTTTTTCAATCTGTGTTTGAATTTATAAAATATCATTGCCCTGCTGTTGCAAAGCTTGATTGGCATGATAATCAAAATTTTTAAATGTGGCTATAGGGAGATTGAGTAGGTATTTAGAGGTACATTCATTTTTTTCATAGGCACTTCAATATATATATAGTCAAGTTATTGTTAGCTGTTCTGGTGCAGGAATACATTTCCAAGAACTTTCCCATTAGAGATTACATTGACATAGCTGGCACTTTTAATGATGGTAAAGAAAAAGGTTGCATATGAATAGGTTTCTGAGACCTCACCATTGTCACCTGACAGGAACAGATGGGTGAAAATGTAAGTTGGCATGGATAAAAGGCAATAACTCTAATGACTTGTAGTTGAATTATCTTCCTTTTTATCAGGTGGGCATATTGTCAGGGCCATGCCCAGAGCCTTAAAAAGGGACTGTACAAGTAAGGAGCAAGTGAGGAGCTCTGAAACTTCAGTTTTGTTGGCTGTGCAAGGAATCCAACACTAGAGGCCACTGAAACTGGAGCAGAGAGAAAATGTGGACAGGATTTGGAAGGAGAGCCAAAAGAGAAAGGATCTTGTGGAACCTGAGGATTTCAAAACTGATTCTAAGGCAGCATTAGAGGGCTCATAGGGATATTACCTTATCTATTAACAGAATTGCTTTGGCTGCTTGACTTTGGAGGGAAGGGAAGACTCCTGAAGCCTAGTTAGGAAGCCATTTTAGTAAATCAGGTGTAAGATGATGATGGCTGACACTAAGTTATTACCAGTAATATGGAGGTAAAAAGAAAAATGCTTGGACTGGAGTAATATTTTGAAGCTAGAGTTGAAAGAATTTGATGTGTTTGATGAATGGTGTTAAGGAAAGAAACTAGAATGATGGTAACATCTTTGATTTGAGAGAATAGATGTGCTATTTCCAAGATTGCTAAGAATGAAAAAAAAATTTTGGCCATGTACATTTTGGGATAACTATTGGACATTTAAGTGGAGGAGAGTTTGAGTAGATAAGATTACCTGAATCTGGAATTTGGCAAAGAATTTAGGAGTAGATAAACAGGTTTAGATGGCGTCAGCTTTGGAACCTGATGATGGTCCCTAAAGAATGAGTATGGATGGAAAAAAATAGGACTGATCCTGAGGCACATCAGTAAGTAGAAATCAGGAAATGGGAGAAATAAAATGAAGGCAGGGAATCCAGAAGCCAAGAGAAGAAAATGTTTCAGGAGTGTATATTTAACAATACATGGCTGACTTCATAGGCATGACACTTGTGCAGGCACATGGGGCCCTCTGCTTTTATTACTTCCCTGCATTAGTCAACCACTAATGCTGAAAATGATAGATGTTGGTCATTAGGTGTAATCTTTCAGTTATCAGAGGAATAAGTTTTGGGGACCCAACATACAGTATGGTGACTATAATTAATACTATATTATATATTTGAAATCTGCTAAGAGTAGATCTTAAGTGTTCTCACCACATGCACAAAAACAGGACTATGTGAGGTAATACATTAATGATTATAGTAATCATTTCACAATCTATATGCAGACTGTCTCTGAGGATGAGTACTGGAGTAAAGGAAATTACAAAGAGAGGAGACAAACACAAGGAAACTTGAGGAACAGGAAGTTTCTAACACCTCCAGTTACTGCAAACGTTTGACACAACCAAATTTCTAGTCAAATTAAGATAAAGCCTCACACTAAAGGTATTATTTACCTTGGCCTTCAATACCCATTAAAACAGTCTTGGTTTTCATTAAAAAATGCCAAGTGAAAACATGTTCTAAGAAGACAAAGCAAGTAGTAGACCTAGATTCACAAATGACATGATTTTATTATCAGATACAAAATTTAAAATAACTACCATTAATATCTTAAAGTGTCTAATAGAAAAAGAGTATCTGCAAGACAGAAAGTTAACATAAGTACAGAGATGGAAATCCTAAGAAAGAATTAATAGGAAATGCTGGAAATAAACAGTGGAACAGAAATGAATGCCCTTGATGCTAATGTAGACTGGAAAAAGCTGAGGAAAAACCACTGATGTTGAAGATAGGTTTATTGAAACTTCCTAAAATGAAGTGTAGAGAGAGAGAAAAAAAAAAGTGAACATCTAAGAACTATGAGACAATTTCAAAAGATAAGCATAATTGGAACACCAGAAGAATAAAGAGAATGAAGCAGAAGTATCTGAAATACAAGGGCTGAGTCCTTTCCAACATTAGTGACAGACAAAAACCACATATCCTGAGAAAATACCAAGCAGGATAAACAAGATCCACATCAAAAAAACAACAAAACAAATCAACAACAACAACAAAAGTCACCTACATTCAGGCATATTATAGGTAAACTACAAAAAAAAAAAAAAAAAAAAAAAAAAAACACAAAAGACAAAAGCAAAGAGAAAATCTTGCAAGGCCAGGAGCTGCAGAGAAACAACTTACCTATAGAGGAACAAGGTTAAGAATGATATCAAACTTGTCTCAAAAGCCAGAAAATCCAAAGGCACAGTAAAATATTTAGGGTGTTGGAAAAAATAAATCAACCTAGAATTCTATATCCAGTGAAATTATCAAGGAAAGTGAAGGAGATACAAAGAATAGAAGGCAGAAAAAAGAGGAATAAAAACAAATGCAACTAATAGAACATACTTACAAATACAGAAGATATCAATCAAATTATATCAATCATATTAAATGTAAATTTTTTAAAGTTACCAATTAAAGGCAGATTATCAGAGTGAAATAAACAAAAGGACCCAACTATATATTGTCAACAAGACACCCATTTTAAATATAAAGACTCTGATGTGATAAAATCAAAATACATGCTATCCTCCACACACACACACACACACACACACACACACACACACAGCTGGAGTAATTAATTTCATAGAAAACAGGCTTCAGAACAAAAAAAAATTACCAGGGACAAAGAGGAGCACTACATAATAGAGATGTAAATTCTTCAACACATAACATTAAAAATATCTTAAATTAAAAATATAAATACAGTATCTTCAGGATACAGTGAAACTAGTACTTAAAGGGAAACTTACAGTATTAAATTCCTGTTAGAACAAAAGATGGATCAGTCAAAATCTAAGCCTGAAATTTAAGCAAGTAGAGAACAGTTTAAGAATAAATCAAGTAGAGGAAATAAATTAACAGAAAGCCAAGATGAAAACAGTATAATGGCTCTATGTGGAAAACCCAAAAGACTCCGTACCAAAATTGCTTGAACTCATACAGGAATTCAGTAAAGTGGCAGGATATAAAAATTAATGCATAGAAATCAGCTGCATTTCTATACACCAACAAGGCAGAAGAAAGAAATTAAGGAGTCGATCCCATTTACAATTGCACCCAAAATCGTAAGATACCTAAAAATAAACCTAACCAAAAAGGCAAAGGATCTGTACTCAGAAAACTATAGAATACTCATGAAAGAAATTAAGACACAAAGAAATGGAAAAACTTTCCATGCTCCTGGATTGGAAGAACAAATATTATGAATATGTCTATGCTTCCCTAAAGCAATCTACACAATTCAATGCAATCCCTATCAAAATGCTATCAACTTTTTTCACAGAACTGGAACAAATAATCCTAAAATTTGTATGGAACCAGAAAAGACCCCGCATAGCCAAAGGAATGTTGAAGAAAAAAAAAAAAAAAAAAAAAAACTGGTAGCATCAGAATTCTGGACTTCAAGCTCTTTTACAAAGCTGTCATCATCAAGACAGCATGGTACTGGCACAAAAACAGACACATAGATCAATGGAACAGAATAGAGAACCCAGAAATGGACCCTCAACTCTATGGTCAACTAATCTTTGACAAAGCAGAAAAGAATATCCAATGGAGAAAAGACAGCCTCTTCAACAAATGGTGTTAGGAAAATTGGACAGCCACATGCAGAAGAATGAAACTGGACCATTTTCTTACACCACACACAAAAATAGACTCAAGATGGATGAAAGACCTAAATGTGAGATAGGAATCTATCAAAATCCTAGAGGAGAACACAGGCAGCAACCTCTTTGACCTTGGCCGTAGCCTCTTCGACCTCGGCCGCAGCAACTTCTTCCTAGACACATCACCAAAGGCAAGGGAAGCAAGGACAAAAATGAACTATTGCGACTTCATCAAGATAAAAAGCTTTTGCACAGCAAAGGAAACATCCACAAAACTAAAAGACAACTGACAGAATGGGAAAAGATAACTGCAAATGACATACCAGATAAAGGGCTAGTATCCAAAATCTATAAAGAACTTACCAAACTCAATACCCAAAGAACAAATAATCTAATCAAGAAATGGGCAGAAGACATGAACAGACATTTCTGCAAAGAAGACATCCAAATAGCCAACAGACACATGAAAAAGTGCTCAACATCACTCGGCATCAGGGAAATCCAAATCAAAACCACAGTGAGATACCACCTCACACCAGTCAGAATGGCTAAAATTAACAAGTCAGGAAATGACAGATGTTGGTGGGGATGCGGAGAAAAGGGAACCCTCCTACACTGTTGATGGGAAAGCAAGCTGGTGCAGCCACTCTGGAAAACAGTATGGAGGTTCCTCAAGACATTAAAAATAGAATAAATCTTGAAAACACTGTTGAATGAAGGAAAAAAGCCTATATTTGCATTAACTCACAGTTCAGATGTGGAAAATTAAAATAAATGTCTAAATTTTAGCTGTTTAAACAAAAAAAAAGAGAAAGTAGTATAATGGCATCAAAATATGGTTCTCCAAAAAGATTATAAGCCTCTACCAGAAAAGAAAAAAAAAAAAAAGGGAGAGAGAGAGAAAGGAAACCCATATTACCAATATCAGAAGTGAAAGAAGGATCCTATTGATATTAAAAGGATAAAGGAATATTATAAAAACTATGCTCACAAATTTGATAATTTAGATGAAACAAAAATTCCTTGAAAGAGACAAAGTATCACATTTTATATAAAGACAGATAACTGAATAGCCCTATAATTAAAGAAATCAAAATAAATAATAATGTTCCAAAAAAGAGAGGGCCAGGCCCAAGTATCTTCACTGATGAATTCTAGCAAACACTCAAACAAGAAAGATACTAATTCTCCACAATCTGTTCCACAAATTGAAGTGGAGGGAAACTTCTGGATGCCAGCATTACCTTAAAACCAAAACCAGATAAATACATTAGAAATGAAATCTACAGACCAATATTTCTCATAATCATGCAAAATTCCTTAATGGAATATTAGCAAATCAAATCCACGGGTATTAAAACTAAATATTTATTCCAGGTATGCAAGGGTGGTTCAACATTTTTAAACCCATGTAATTCACTGCATCAAAAAACTAAAGAAGATATGTTATATGGTCATTAATAGATACAGAAAAAGCACTTGACAAAATCCAACACCAATTCATGATAAAAACTGAGCAAACTACAAGTGTACAGGAACTACCACAACATGATGTAGATATATAAAAACCTAAGACCTACAGGTAGAAACAGACTTAATGAGAACCTAATGCTTTTAACTGTAATTTGGGAACATTCATGAGATCTTGGAACAGAAAAAAGCATATTACATAAAAATTAAGCAAGTCTAAGTATACATTTAATAATATGCCAATTTTAATTATTAATTTTAATCTTGACAAATGCATCACATAACGTAAGATATTAAAAGGGAAAACTAGGTATGGGGCATATGAAACTCTGTACTATCTTTGCACTTTTTCTGTATATCTAAAACTTCTAAAATTAAAAGCTTATTTAAAAATTACATTATGGGGGGAACACAGGTGGCTCAGTCAGTTAAGCTCAGCTGCCTTCAGCTCAGATCATGATCCCAGGGTCCTGGGATCAGGCCCGCGTCAGGCTCCTGGCTCAGTGGGGGAGTCTGCTTCTTCCTCTCCCTCTGCCCCTTCCCCTGCTTGTGTGCTCTCTCTCCTTCTCTATCTTAAATAAAATCTTTAAAAAAATAAATAATACATTATGTTTTTATTCAAGTTACTGTTTGGGAAAAATATTTTTTCAATTGAAAGATATTTTCTAAAGTTCAAATTATTTTTAAGCACAAAAATCTACCTGGTCAGTGTATGTGCTTGGTATTTATTAACTACACATTGAAAAGGAGTCATGAATTCAGGAGAAGAACTGTAGATTTATTTAACAAACAAACTAAAAATAAGATAGTACCTGGAAAATGAGAGGTTTACTGAATGCTATACAAGTTCATTTGTGAGTTGGTTGAGATGCACATTTTTTTCACATAAACACAAAGTTCAAATTAAAACTGAATTGATAAAAAATGATTAAATCTATAATGTGGTTGAAATATACGTGGGTAACAAATTTTTAACAATAATTTTCAATATTTATTCCATGACTATTGGCTTTAAAAATCATTTTGAATGCGGCTACTCTAGATTTAATTCTAATTTCAAAAAAGCTTTAAGAAAAGAAAACATAAAATCCTTATGGAAATGCTGAGGGAGTTTGTTGTGAATTTAAGGTTTCTGGCAAATGAAATCCTTACAGAACTGTCATTTTGTCATATCTAAATGGAATTTTAACACATGGCTTTTGAAGATATATTTGTGTGATGAGAAATACCCTTACACAACAGAAGCCATATTTATGTCATAGGAAATAAAAAGAGGCAAAGAGTTGTTTAAAATGTGTATTTACATATAAACACTGCAAGCATTGTGGGCATTGCATATGGAAGATTAACCTGAGAGCAATAAAAGTAGTTTGGGAAGAAAAGTCATTGAATCTAAAAAGCTGTACTAAGTACCACAAACATTTTCCCAGGATATTTTAGTAATTTCCCAAAGCAGTGTTGTTAAACATATCAGATTACTGAAGACACTGGAAAGCTGAATTATTTCTATGAGCTGATTATTAAGGCAATAGTCACACACACACTGATCTTTGAGCCTGATGAACCTGGGTTGAAATCAGAGAAAAAAAATATTTAAGTTGCAGATTTTGCAGCATTATATAAGTCAGGATTCTTAGTTGCAAACAACAGAATCTACTCTGAACAACAAGCAGAATATTGAAGATTAGGCAGCTCACAAAATCTTCAGGGCAGGCATCTAGGGACTCCACTCCTGCTACTCTTTAAGAGACTCCCACATCCATGCTCCCAAAGATTTCATGATCTTTTTTTTTTTTTTTTTTAAGAGTGTGTGCATGCACAAGAGGGGTGGGCCGTGTGTAGAGGGGAAGGGAGAGGAAGAATCTTAAGCAGGCTCCATGCCCAGTGCAGAGCCTGACACAGGGCTGGATCTCACAATCCTGAGATCATGACCTGAGCCAAATCAAGAATGGGACACTCAACCGACTGAGCCACACAGGCACCTCTCATCATCTTTTTCAAGTAGCCCCCTCTAAATGAAGTCTCATGATGGTATATCTGCTTAGAGAAGCATAGAACACAGGTCTTATCTAGTGGCAAGACAGGCTCAACTAATGAATTCTGACCTCTACCTTCTGAGGCAAACCTCAAAAAGTAAGGATTTACTAAAAATTTAGAATCATACTGTTCAAGAGATGTTAGGCAACCATAAATATGGCCAATGTCTACTATACTTTTTAGTTAGTGTATTTTATGTACATTGACTCCACTTGGTAATGCTGTTTTATAAAAAAAAAAAAAAAGATAGCATCTAGAAACTTCTTAACACCATGACCAGAATAAATTAAATACTCAAAACATGGATATTATCATTGGTCTGTAAAAACTTTTATAGAAGTTTTAAACATTTATTATAGTCAGCCTAGTCCTGCTACCTCTATCAATAAAATGTAGCCAATTATAATTGCACATCCAATAAGGCTTACTAATAGGGAAAAATCACTGGCCAAAAAAACAAGATCACGTTCAAATGACCCCTTCGTAACATTAAAATCTGTTAGCATTCTTGCTTTTTCCAACAATCTCTCTGAGACTGGATATTGTAAATCCTGCCTTGAGAGATGAAACCCACATACCAACAGATGAACAGTCCAGCTTTCACAGAAAAGGCTAACAGCTACATCTCAAGTAATGGTTAGTTGCTAACGTAACTCATTTGGAGGTCTACTGGGAACTTGGTTTTCCTTAGATCCTTCTGCCATAACTCATGGCATTTTCCATTAACTCATGGCTTCTCATTTCCTCAGATGTCTATAATTTAACAATGGAACTTTTTTTTTTAATTTGAAATTGAAAATAATGGAAACCAGATTTTTTTCAATTATTTAAATTTATTAATTTTTTTTATCTCTAATGTACATTTTAGGGAGCTTAAAAGAAAATCTTTGGAACTGTCAGTGACTATTTAAAGTAAGTAGCTTCCTAAATAAAAGACTTGTCAGTTTGGATTAGAATTGCTTGCCTGATTAAATAAAGAAGACAGTAATTAAGTATTTGCCTGTTAATCTGTTATTTAGAAGTCACTAATGAAAATGGTTTATGGGTTCAAGAGGTCTTCTATATTTAAATTAATTCTATTCCTAAAAGCTAGACTAGATTTTCACAATATTCAAAACACTCTGGGAAGTAAATGAATCAACAGGCATTGAATGAAGAACATAACTTTCAAGGAAAAAGTTTATATTTGCTGCTTTTTAATGTAATTCTATCTACACATTGGTGTTAATTTTACAGTTGGAATGAGAGGTCTTCTAAAAAGTAAAAGAAAATGAGAAAAAGTAGCAAGAGTCTTCCTTTTATCTTGAATTTTGCCTTTGAATTCTCTAGTTGCAATAGATTGCTCTTATGCTTTGGCTAGAGGGAAGAGTTTAAAAATCCTGCAATGATTACTGTATTTTCATCTGTGAAGACAAGATCATTAAAGGTAGTTGAATACACAAACTGTTAAATTAAGACACTTTGGATACAAACTGTCCCAAAAATGCTCATCTCGATCTTTACTAGAAGGTGCTTGAAAAAATAAGAATACCCCATAACATTAAAATCTAAGGGGTATGAAATAGTGAGGTTTCAAGGAGTCATTACCTCAAATGGAACTTAGGATAGCTTTTCTAACTTTAATCAGTATTAATCCCACCACCATTTTGTCTAGTGAGTAGCTTCATTTTCCTTGTATATTATATTCAGTTTGTCATTATGTTGTTTAATAATTTATAACCTAGGTGGGAAGACGTACATTACAGTACACGAGGCCCTGATATACATCATGTTTTCCCCCAGCCCTAATCTTATATTTAGTATTATATTGAGCTTTAGTCAATAAATTTTTTGGTTGGCTGTACATATTTGATGTTTGAATTGATGGAAAACTGGACTAAAAAATTAGAGGCAAAAGGTCAAGATTAATATTAAATTTATTGAAATGGAGGGTTTAGTTGATTGCCAATGACTGGTATTTTTCGAGAGACAGAGGCAGAGAGAATAACCTTAAGAAAAGATCATTTTTATATCCATTTATAGATTAATAGGCTGATAATGCCTATATCAGTGGGATTTTATGAAGTCTAAATTCAATCATGAATAAAAAGTACTAAGGCTCATACTGTACACAAATACTTTTACCTTGAGAATAGTAAGATACTCCTTGATCTTATAATGAGGTCACTGGAGTCAAACTAATTCAATTAACATTATTTTTTTTTTTTAAGCAAAAGACTGCCATTCTGGTTGATCTATCATTTCACATGGCATAGTACATTATCTTGTTGAGGTTTTCCATGATATAGAATAATAGTTAATTTCCTGCATCATTTCAGATACACTATAAACTAGAACGAGAGGGCTCCCACTCTCTCACACAGAAACAGACATTACAAAGTAAAGTTGTATTAATTTCTCAACTTACTTTTTAAAAGAATGAGTGAAAGTTAGTCACAGATTGCAGAAGTGGACGCATAGCTCAACAGTTTCCTTCGGTCTTACCAAGTCTCAGGAAGAACTTTGTTTACAGATAATATCTCCACTTCAGGCAACATTACGATTATTAGGACTTCCTAAAAGTGTCACAGTGGCACATATTCTAGGGAAAAGTCAAATCACACATCACCAACATATTTATTTACTAGAGAAAACTGGTACCATTAACCATTATCACTTTGTGGGAAGTGAAGCCTGAAATAAAGTCTGGGGAGTAAGGGCTGACATCATCTGATGGCCACTTCTACTCCTAATAAATCCTTGTGATATTCAATGAGAATGAGATAATAGCAAAATATCTTGCTTCTCTGGGACATTTTCTCTTGGAGCAATTGGCCTTTTATGTGAACTCTTTGGGATTGGGTTTAAGAGACATCTGACTGAGTGTATTCTTGGCATAACGAATCGTGTCAAAACTATATATATATATTCAGGGGCAATGTATGGACTCCAAGTTCAAGAAGCTCATATTTTGGAATGCATAAAAGAAAGAAACAATGATAAAACATTGTGATAGGTGCTTACAGATAGAGTGGTTTACAGGAGAGTATAAGAGACCCCGTGGAAGAAACACCTAATCTTCTGAGAGATGAGCAAAGACTCACCAGTGGTGGTATGTCTATACTAAAATATAGAAGATAAATAGGACATAGTCTGACCAAGTGGGACCTGTAGACAAAATTCTAGCACTGCAAGGTTAACATTGCAATACTACATGGATGTAAGAAAACATGATAGTTCATAGAAGAATGAAAAAAGGGGGAAAAAGTAAAAAAAAAAAAAAAGGTGGGAGTTCCACAATGACACAGAAAAAGCTACTTACAAAACAATTACCTTGTTTCCATGCTTTAATCTTTTAATACATCTCCCTAATAATTGCGTAGGTGCAATCATTATCACCACCATTCTCTCCCCATTTTACTGTCACAGATCTGAGACACAAGAAGATTAAGTAGTTTGTCCATATTACACAGCTAAGTAGTGAATGAGTCTTCATATAACCTAGAAAATTTGAATCAAAAATCTGCTCAGCCACTACTCTATATGGCTTATTTAGTATAAGATAGAGAAAGCTAAAAGATGGGAAGAGTGAATGAAGAAAAATAATTTAGATATTGAACATTTCATGACCCATGTTAAAATCATTTGGATTTAATTCTGTAACAGTACAGTCTCAAGCCATTATAAACTCAGGAATTCAACGCTCACTGAGTTAAATATCTCTCAATTTATAGTCTGGTGAGTAGATTGCAGGAAGGCTACACTGGAAAGTAAGGACATAAAAAGTTGCTAATGAAATTTAAGCAAAATAGTTACAGATACCTGCAAAAAGTAGAGAGCTGTGGAAGGAGCCAGGTGATATTTAGAAGACTGATTCTATGTAATTACTTGAAAGATATATTGGGATTAAAAAAAAATACTCTCAAGTTTAAAAGTTCATAGGATAATAGTTTTATTTACTGGGATGATAGAAATGACTTTGCCTATAGACATATCACATTGAAGATGTCTGAAATTAAGTGTAAACACATGTGGGCAGCTGGTTATATGGGATATGAAGCTAACAAATGTTGTCTGGGGTGAATAGGCACCAAATAGTCCATTCGTTTGTTCAAGAAGTACTTACAGAGCATTTATTTTATACTACAACTAGTATCCTAGCAACACAAGTACAGCACTGAACATGATAGATAAGGACTTGTCTGCCACAGAGAACTAAAGATGAATAGTAATTAAACAAGTGAGCAATGAAATTACAGGTAATGGTTAGTGCTATCAAGAATACACAAGGCTGTATTTAGATTGAGTCGGAGCAGTTACCTTCATATCAAGTGGTCATGGATGCCATCTCTGTGAAGGAGATCTTGGAGGAAAGCTGGGCATAAGGGGTGCCTGAGTGGCTCAGCTGGTTAAGGGCCAGATTTGATTTCAACTCAGGTCATGATCTCAGAGCCATGAGATCGAGCCCCACGTAGAGTTCCCCACTCTGTGGGGAGTCTGCTTGAGATTCTCTCTCTCTCCCTCTCTCTCTCTCTCTCTCTCTCTCAAATAAATCTTAAGAAAAAAAGATCTGCATGATAAGAAGGGACAACAGAGTGATAGAGAATATGGGGGTTGAATGAAGTTAGAGAACTAGATTCAGGTCTTGTAAAAATGGTGACTTTGTGAACTTTCCAAATTATTTAAACCTTCTTAGCCTGAGTTTCCTCAGTTGTAACACAGGGGTGATGATAAAAATGCTGATTTAATTAAGAGGTTAAGCAAGTTAGTTCATGTAAATCATTTAGCACAATTTTGACAAATATTCCATGAATATTAGCAATAATAAAATAGTAATTCTATTACTATTGTTTTACCTAGCTCATCAAGGCAGGAAACCATTTTTAAATTTTCTCAGCCACTACTTGTAAGTAGGCAATTTGCATACAGTGCGCTATGTATCTCTTTCACAAACATGCAGTATTGTTAAAAACAAAACAAAACAAAAAAAACTGACTTAGCATGTAGAATTTAGAAATACAGAGTATCAGGCTCACCTTTAAAAGCACAGAGAGGACATAAAAGATTTGGGATTGAGAGTCATATTGTATATAAACTGGAATCCCTCATTATACATAAATCTACCCGTTACCGTATTTTGTTAAGTAAGCCTGAGTAAACATTTTAATGTGTTTTCTAATGACTTCAGTGGCAATTAGTCTTGCTGTCCATTGTTTCTAAAGACCTTTGTGGTCCAGGAGAATATGAATTGCTTCCTTATTCAGCAGGTTGATAATGACTTCATTTCTTTTAAAATATTTCATTTTAGAAATTATTTACTGCTCTCTGCTTATAAACAAAAGCATAAGCTTGGCTTTTATCCAAAGGAAGGAGTACAAGGATCTTTGATTCTCAAAACAACGCTATTTTTAAATAGCAGGAAAAAAAAATGGAAGAGGTTGTTTTCAAAGAAAAACATAACTTAAATCTAACATCTTCTGTAGTTGGGTGTATAGGTGTGTGTATGTATGAGTAGCATGTTTGTGCATAACCTTTGCTCAAAATGTGTTTTCCATTTCTCACAGGTGAAATATACAATCACAAAAGATGAAGTCATTTGAATGGCTTTGTCAAAAATAAAATCTCAGTTCACTGAGGTTGCAAAGTAACTGGTTTTACTAACAAGCTCTAATCACCCAAGTTTAATGCTCTGAGAGAACCATTCATAGTCTGAATCTAAAAATACAAAAGGTTTTCTGTGATACAACTTATAACTTCACTATTATCCTATGTTTACTCTGACTGCCATGAAGTGAATGACCTGGCAAGTAGGGGTCCTCAGTAAACATCTCCTGAATGAATTCCTATCATGGTAGCCACTAGTTTCTTTCTCTCTCCCGCCCCAGCTTCTATTTCTATTCATTGCTGTACTTTACACCAATAAAGATGGGTCTCCTAGTTAATTTTTTAGCAGAAGATCCACAATCCTAGTCAAATTTTAACCTCAAAGATACTAAAAGTCAGTGTCTTCAAAAATCATTTTGGCATATAGTATGCATTTAAAATGGCATTTTTCTTCTCTTCCTCCCACAGCTTCTGCTTGACTTGTCTGAAGCAGACTGAATCAAAATTATAATTAAAATTAAGTTATGCAACACCCACAGATGCAACTTTAAGCTAGAAACTCGTTTGACCTAGTTCAAGAGTAACAGTGGGCAGCAGCCTGAAATAGTCTATGAACTATTTGCGACACAGAACTAATGTACCTTAGTTTACTTATCCTCCAATTCACAATTTTAAGTGTTGCTATACTGACAACATTGTTCAGTTTCTTTCTGGTCATTAGAAGCGCATATAATTAATTGTAAGAGCATGTACTCTGGAGCCCAATGTCCTGGGTTTATGTCATGGCTCAATGACTTAGAAGTTTTGAGACGTGGGGCAAAAAATCTCGTCTCTCTGCCTTCATTGCATTATCTATATAATGGGAATTGGAATAAATAAGGCTTCTCATATTTTAGTTTTAACTTTTAAATCTAACACTTAGAATAGTGACTAGCACAAAGTACCATATAAGTGTGAGTTATGATCTATCTCCAATTGGACTGTTTTCTTCCTTTTTAGCAGGAGTTTATAAATCCTTTACAAACTAGTTTTATCCCAATGCTTTCAAACTTATTTTTTATAAGATAACTAATTTGTCTTGGAAATACAGTTCACTTGAGAGCCCTTTGTTTCTAGCTGTTCAACAACATTTTTTCCACTTTCTACATACTTTATTAAATGAATTTGAAGTTAAATAGTTTTTAGATACATTTTCCATTTTGGTATTTCCTTTCATGTTAAAAACTTTAACCTCAAGGAAAAGAAAAATTTAATTTTCATTCCTCTGACTTCAATGTGAATTTGGGCTGGCAGATAATTAAGTTAGGAGCATGGTCCAGGGATGACTATTTGAATTTTACTTTTTTAATTACTTCTCAAATTAAAGTTTAAGGTACCTAAAAGAAATCATAAACACAGTACTCTGATAAGATGTTTAATCATGAATTATTAAATAGTTCTAGTTCTAACATCTTACCTTTCCACATCCCAGCCTCTCTAATAAAATCAGTTATTTTCTTGATATCTTTTAAGATTGGATTTCTGCCCAAAATACAGGAATATCCATATTTCATGAATAATTTGATAAGAAAATTTCCATAATATTCTAGGTCAACCTGGCAGGATAAACATGTATAGAGAAGACTTACTTGTATTTTTAGCCTTTCTATAAGGACTTCCAATCTCCCACCAGGGCAGACACTGCATCTGCTATGTGCATAAGGCTATATTTTATTCAGTCCCTGGATTTACTATGTAGTGTTCCTTATATCATAAATAGCACCTGAAGTTTTACTTTGTATTCTCTTTCATCGGTATGAAAGTTAATTTCAGGAAACATCAAATGCAAACATTTGTCTTTGGTGAATTGTATATTACATTTCAAAAATCCATATTACTCTCAAAATTTGAGAGGTAATTAAAGTCCGTATTTTCATTAGTTACAGTTATTAGTAACTTATTAGTAACGATTTAAGTCATACATACTTTACCAAAAACTATCCTCCTCTGTCTGGGAAAATCTGCTCTTTGTACTCAAGGTTTTAGAGAAGGACATGCAAAAGAGTGATGAAGTAGATGCCTGACAGGGAGTTCAACTAAATTTTAAGTATCCCAGCTATTTTACACTCATATTCAATCTACTACTTCACTTAAATATAAAGTACAGATAATTTTAATATTCATATTTAATTAAAATACAAAAATAACTTAAAATTGGTGAACATTATAAAGTTGTTAGTTTAAATTAACTTGTAAGCTAATTTAAAATATTGATAGATTCCACTTTTATCTGAGGTATAAATATTAAATTAAGGTAGATGTTTTTTAAAGATTGTATTTGAGAGTGAGCATGAGAGAGAAAGCACAGGAGAGAGAGAGCACAAGCAGGGGGCAGAAGAAGGGGGACAGAGATGCAGACTCCCCCCCTGAGCAGGGAGCCTGATGCGGGACTCAATTCCAGGACCCTGGAATCATGACCTGGGCTGAAGGCAGACACTTAACTGACAGAGCCACCCAAGCGCCCTGAGATATATTTATACATAAAATGGGAATATGACCTCATAAGCTGTTGAAAATGCTTCAATTTCCCTTTTCCCAAAATCTACTATGCTAATAACCTGCTTAAGTTAAAAGATAAAGTCTAATTTATTTTTCCATGGAATATTATAATATCAAAATTTATTAATATACACACTACAGAGTTTTCCTAAGAAAAGCCTTGATCGGGGCGCCTGGGTGGCTCAGTCGGTTAAGCAGCTGCCTTCGGCTCAGGTCATGATCCCAGGGTCCTGGGATCGAGCCCCACATTGGGCTCCCTGCTCAGCGGGGAGCCTGCTTCTCCCTCTCCCTCTGCCTTCCTCTCTGCCTACTTGTTCTATCTCTCTGTCAAATAAATAAATCTTAAAAAAAAAAAAAAAGAAAAGCCTTGATCAACTTTGTGATAAATTTAACAAGTTTATTTCATAAATTGAACTCATTTTAACTTTTTAATAAGCATTTTTCTTAAACTGTATGATAGGTTCTAGAGAGAAAGAGCCTTTGCCCTCAGTGAATTCAAAGGATGTCAGTCTTAGGGAAACTGTAATTGTTCCAATTATATAACAGACTAATATATGTTCAAGTTACTTTTGGAATATTCTAAGTATCATCTCAAATGTAACTTAAGGGGAGCATTTAAATAAAGTACCCAATTAGGCAGAGCCATAGCTTATCTTCTGTAATATTTATTCCAGAGAACCAAATCCTCATATGGGAATTCAATGGGTGATAAAACTAGTCTAAATCTATATTCTTTAGAGTACTTCATAAATTCATTTTTGTATATGTATTATGTTATAAAGATCTGTGTAAAATATGTGGTGCATGTTTTTAAAACACATAAACAGTCTTTTTTAAAGTAAAATATGAGACACTAAGTTTTCACAATACATCAGAGACAGTGCCCACTTGAAATGTAGAACAGATAAAGTCTTATTTTTCACTCACCTCGAAGCAAAGCTCTCAACTTTGCATTTTCATTTATGTGCAAAGTAGGGGCATTCAAAATTCACCTTAATGTGGTGCAACAATATGAAGATTGGGAGACTGAAAAGGTCAATGCTTCCATTAAGGCAACACCTTGAGAAGGTGCACTTAAACTTGTGTAGAGAAACTATCATTTGAGAAAAAGAACTAATGTAGACAAATCTTGTGTTAATAAGTATTTTAAAATCTACTTGTATTTAGTAACACTTGCTTTGGCTTAATTGCAGACATTTTTCATAAAAAAATAAATTCCAATTGTTCCATTGTACAAATAATTTAGAGAATAGGAGTTTTAGTTGGATAAAAGATACTATAAAGTACCCAAGTTCAAAACAATGAAGTATCTCATTCTACCATCTGTTTTGTATGCAACACTTGAAATCTGATGCTATATCAAAGACACAACCAACTGTATATTGTTCTTCTATTACATAAAATAGAATACAAAGGTTAAACTCATCTTAGCAGCAATTTTAAAAGGTTCACATACATCCGTGGGATAATGAACATGCTTGAACAAAAACTGCCCCAAGTATCTGTACCCACTCCCTATAGTGCCAGAAACGTCCACCTTACAATAGTCTTTCTCAGAGTCTAGTTAATTGGGCCAGGTATACTTGGATTACTTGGAAACCTATTTCCTTAAGCCACATCTCAGACCTGTTGCTCCGAATTATCTGGTGAAGGTGTTCTAGACTCTACATCTTATGAACATTTCCCAGATGACTTTTTGTGTACTTTCAAGTTTTATTAGCCCTAACTCTGTTTTTGCATTAAAATAGTCAACTTCCATGTGAAAGCTCCCCGTCCCCCCCAATACTGTCTTCAGAAGAAATAGGCATTAAGCCGTAATTACATCTCAAACCTGCAAGAGTTAGTTAGAAAAGTAACCAGTTTCCGAATATACAGATGCCTGGATTATTTGAGAAAGCAGTTACAGAGAGAGGAAAGAAACTTTCCTTAAGCTTTACCTGATTTGTATTTTTTTTTTTTTTTTATCTAAACAAGCTCCAAAATAATCTGGGACAAATAATTTAGGACTTTTTTTAAAACACATTCAGGTCCCCCCACTCCAAAAAAAAAAAAAAAAAAAAAAAAAAAAAAA